>NW_013672349.1:45917-47006 GCF_000517525.1 Limulus polyphemus
CGAAGAGCGATCTACTCCAAGTTTGAGCAAGAGTGGGCGAAAATCCCACAATCTAAATTGACGAGATGATTCTCACGATGCCCCAAAGAATCAACGAACTCCACGAAGCGAAAGGAAGATATATTAGATTTTAATTAAATTATAAATATATCAATTCATGTGAATATGACTGAAATTTTAAATTTTCATTTTTTCTGAAAAGGTGGTGTCTATTTACTTGTGACCACGCTGTGTATAGGAGAGAATATTGTGAATTTAGTACAACTAAATAAAATATCACGTACAGTCCAAAACATTATGTTGTAGACGAAACACAAAGATTTTTATCAAATACTAACAATACAATCATTGTACTTGTCGTTGTGCCTAAACTTTAACGATATGACGTCAAAATTAGCAATGAAATAGTAAAACTCACGTCTTACAGGTCTTAGCCTCTTTTTTTTTGTATTACATATATCTATGCATGAGACTAGAGTTCACCTCAACTGTACACGCCAACTAAAGAAAAACGTTTTCTATAGGTTTGTTTGTTAAGCACAAAGCTACACAATGGGCTGACGGGTATCGAAACCCGATTTTTAGCGGTACAACCCCCCAGACTTATGGCCGAGTCACCAGGGGGGACGTCTTGTGTATGATCCATAGAAATGAAATATAACATTTTTCTACAATATGACGCGAGAAGTTTTCATGAAATCCACATTACTGATAATTTGATGACGAGGAACCCACTTTTTAGAAAATACAATTTGTAGGCGGTTCGAATGGGTGATAGCTAAAGAAATGAAACTATTACAAATGTAAAACGTTTCGACAAGGTTATGTCGCTTGTCTACACGTTTGTGATAAAGTTTCTTTCAGCACCTGTTCAAGCCGTCTCCAAACTTTACATTACTAATGTTTCAGCACATTACAACAGCGAATGAAATGTGTGGGTAACTTAAGGTTTATTTCTATCGGACGGGAATTAAATAATACAGAACGGTAACGACAAACAATACTGACTTGGGGAATTAAATAATACAGAACGGTAACAACAAACAATACTGACTTGGGGAATTAAATAATACCGAACGGTAACGACAA
>NW_013672350.1:0-13686 GCF_000517525.1 Limulus polyphemus
GTCATGATAATTAAAATACTGTATTGGATACAGGTTCTCTTATATATATACCAGTCATGATAATTAAAATACTGTATTGAATACAGGTTCTCTTGTATATATACCAGTCATGATAATTAAAATACTGTATTGAATACAGGTTCTCTTGTATATACACCAGTCATGATAATTAAAATACTGTATTGAATACAGGTTCTCTTGTATATACACAAGTCATGATAATTAAAATACTGTATTGAATACAGGTTCTCTTGTATATAATAATTATATACAATAAATTATATGATACAACTTATATAGTATTATGATAATTAAGATACTGTATTCAATTCAAAGTTTTTTGTATCCTCACTAAATAAATATTTTTGTATATTGAACTGTGTAAAGATATTACTCCATCAACTGTCACTCTTTCGACACATACATTTTTCTATTAACAGACCGTCATATTTTCGACTTTAAATTATCCGATTAATAACGATGTAGAAGCCAAGCGTGTCTCTATAGGGGACAGACGAAAAACGACTTTGTACCTGTTATTTTACCGAAGAAAGGCAAAAGAGATTGAACTCCAACACTTAATACTTGGTCCTCTCAGAGAGGCCTAAGCCACTTCAATGTTTTGAGGCTTTTGGCTATAACAAAAAAAATTATGACACATGAAAACAAAATAAGACAATCATTGGTCTAAAGGAAAATTGAAACAATTTGAATATGTAATTCGTATATATATATAACTTGCAGCACTAAGCTGAGAGTGTGGGTAGATTTTGGTCTGATTGGGAGGCATATAATAACAAGTCATGAAACTTAACAAAGACAAAAGTATCAAGTGTCTAAATTTGATGCCCCTTTGAGCTTAAGGCCCGAGCCAAATGGCCCCCCCCCCCCACACACACACACTCTGATTGGCCTTACACAATACCTTATTATTATTAATAATATTAATTAACGCACGTGATTTATTCTTCAATATCATCCTTTTCTTCTCAGCTGTTTCTCATCGACAACTGTGCTGATGATTGGAGGATAGCTATGACGTGGGAAAGAATAAGCCTAATACTGCTGGAAATTGCTGTGAGTGCTGTACATCCAGTTCCTGGAGAGTATTATTTCACGTGGAACACTAATCAGGAGGGTCGTGTCGAGTCGACCGAGGTGCCCGTCGACGTAGTCTTATCGTTGCCCATGTTTTTACGTCTGTATCTCATATGTCGGGTGATGTTGTTACACAGCAAACTGTTTACGGACGCATCTTCCCGCAGTATCGGAGCCCTAAACCGGATCAACTTTAACACCCGCTTTGTGCTTAAGACCCTCATGACGATATGTCCCGGAACGGTATTGCTTGTCTTCATGGTGTCCCTCTGGATTATCGCCAGCTGGACTCTCCGGCTTTGTGAGGGGTAAGAATATACAATGTACTTTGTGTTCTATCAACATGACAGCAGTGTCCTGTTCTACCAACATGACAGCAGTGTTGCGTTGCATCAACATGACAGTAGTGTAGTTTTGTGTCAACATGGTATGAGTGTTGTGTTGTATCAACATGACAGTAGTGTAGTTTTGTGTCAACATGGCAGCAGTGTTGTGTTGTATCAACATGGTATGAGTGTTGTGTTGTATCAACATGACAGTAGTGTAGTTTTGTGTCAACATGTCAGCAGTGTTGTGTTGTATCAACATGATAGTAGTGTAGTTTTGTGTCAACATGTCAGCAGTGTTGTGTTGTATCAACATGACAGTAGTGTAATTTTGTGTCAACATGGCAGCAGTGTTGTGTTGTATCAACATGACAGTAGTGTAGTTTTGTGTCAACATGGCAGCAGTGTTTTGTTGCATCAACATGATAGTAGTGTAGTTTTGTGTCAACATGGCAGCAGTGTTGTGTTGTATCAACATGATAGTAGTATAGTTTTGAGTCAACATGGTATGAGTGTTGTGTTGTATCAACATGATAGTAGTGTAGTTTTGTGTCAACATGACAGTAGTGTAGTTCTGTGTCAACATGGCAGCAGTGTTGTGTTGTATTAACATGAAACCAGTGTTGTGTAGTATCAGTATGATGTCACTGTTGTGTTTATTAGCACCAAATATCCTGGATGATAGCTTCACTGTTTTATTTCTACACTATATAACATAACCAAATCTACTGGATGGTAGCACCACTGTCTTATTTTTACACTGTATAACATTACGAAATCTCCTGGATGATAGCTTCACCATTTAGTACGTTCATTAACTTGAAACTTGTTTCATGTTGTTGTTTTTTACGAGTCGCTGCGTGTTAAGCGATAGGCTTAACATGGAAGTAAGCTATGGTTATTACACCTTGCCAAACTAGACCTTACAGTTACTTCTTTGGTTAAATGTGTACTGGATATGAAGTATTGGAAGTGTATCACATAATTCCAGGAAACATTAATTAGTCAAAAGTTCAGCGTAACAGTTTTACTTACACGCTTTCAATGCTCTATTCTGCGTTGCATCACTTAAAATGTCAGCAACGTTGTGTATGAATAAAGTTGTCAATGATATATTTTTTTCTCTTTGCTACTTTTGGCTACTTGAACATATAATACTGTTTCTATGCTATTCTGTCTTTATGTCAAATTACGTCAGTTTTCTTGATTTTTACCCATTGTACATCATTTTCACTAACCCTAACCTACTACATGCCAGGTTCACTAAACCTAACCTACTACACGTCCTGTTCACTAAGCTTAACCTACGACACGTCAGAATCACTAAGCCTAATCAGTTGCATCAATTTTACTTAGCTTTAAATAAAATAAGTGAAGTTCATGTGTATAACGTTGATTGGCCTAAATTTTGGTGTGATATATTTAACTTTGTCGATATGATCTTATTTAATATATTAATAGAATATTTGATGTCACAAGATAGACATTTAATCTAAATGTTTCTCGTGCCTAAATTAAATCATTGCAAGCTATTTAAACCTGGAAAGTACTTAATTAGCTATTCTTAAATGAAAATCTCCATCAGCTGTTTAATGTAAGAAATAAAAGGATTTTAATGTGGTCTAGCTTTTAAAACACTAAAGAATATTAGATAAATAGTTACTCATTAAATGTATCACTTGGATATCTTTTTAGACATGTTAATTGAAATATTCAATACATGTTTTTTGTAATGTTGTAGACGTTACATAGCTCACGATCTTGATGATAAAAGGTTCTCGATTGAACCGATAGGTTTTTTAAAGGGAACAAAAATACCATAATGAATATGAAGTCACTACCTCCCCGAGCTTGACTAGCATGCTGGAAATTTTCACTTTAAAAGTTATATAAAACATTGAACCAACTGGGCCATGATAAATATAATTTCATCCGCTAGGTTAGCTGCGCATGCGTAGCAATAAGTTCATTGGTATTCTTCTTTAAGGCTTTTTTTTTTCAAGAAAATATCTTTAGTCACTAGGTTGCTTATAATTTTTGAAAATAACTAAGGTAAGAACATGTTTTAAATGGTTTGTTTTATATTCTAGAATACTTAAACGTTCATCATTTATCATGTTTTTGGGTTATATTGACTTCTGAAATACCTCAAAAGTAAGTTTTTGTTTTGAGTAAAATACATAATTAATTCTCTCGTTTTGTAAATAGAAAAAAAAGAACGCTAGAAACCTAGCTGTTGATGATGAACGTTGTCATGGAAATGATGGGTAGTAATCGGTCACGTACTTTCAAGTGAAACGTGAAAGCGCCATCATATTTAATAATAACGAAGCAACGGTTGTTTGGCTGTGTTTTAATGGATTTGTTTTTAATTTCTTATTTAATATTTTACTTACGAAAGTATAAAAATGCTGTGTCTTAATTGGTTTATAATTCATAATGAATGTCACGCGTTGTTCAAAGTGCACAAAGGGACCCTCATTTAAAAAATAGAAGCGTTTTAGAACTATTTTTGAGTTTTAACTGTTAAGCCTTATCGATGACCTCTTAGTTATTATAACTTGTTCTTGTATTCGTGTCTTTTAATGACCGAAAGAACTACAATAAACTAGAGATGTAAAATAGAAGTAAGAAAATAAATAGCTTGTATTTTATAATCCATCATTTGATCTATTCCTATATCTAAGTTTACATTAATGGAACTTTATCTACAAATCAATAGCTGAACTTTTATTATCATTGATCAACCCCATTTCCATAAAGTAACACATTTTGAGAACACTTAATCACTAGATCCTTGTGTAACAATTAACACCAGTCCTTGTTTAACCAGTTTATTACCGTGAAGTTGTGTAATAATATTGTTATCAATAGTCCTTGTTTAACCAGTTTATTACCGTGAAGTTGTGTAATAATATTGTTATCACTAGTCCTTGGTTAACCAATTTCTTACCGTGAAATTGTGTAATAATATTGTTACCACTGGTCCTTGTTTAACAAATTTATTACCGTGAAGTTGTGTAATAATATTGTTATCACTAGTCCTTGGTTAACCAGTTTATAACCGTATAGTTGTGTAACAATATTGTTATCACTAGTCCTTGGTTAACCAGTTTATTACCGTGAAGTTGTGTAACAATATTCTTATCACCAGTCCTTGGTTAACAAGTTTATTACCTTGTAGTTGTGTAACAATAATGTTATCACCAGTCCTTGTTTAACCAGTTTATTACCGTGAAGTTGTGTAATAATATTGTTATCACCAGTCCTTGTTTAACCAGTTTATTACCGTATAGTTGTGTAACAATATTATTATCAATAGTCCTTGTTTAACCAGTTTATTACCGTGAAGTTGTGTAATAATATTGTTATCACTAGTCCTTGGTTAACCAGTTTATTGCTCTCAAGTTGTGTAATAATATTGTTATCACTGGTCCTTGTTTAACCAGTTTATTACCGTGAAGTTGTGTAATAATATTGTTATCACTAGTCCTTTTGTCCTTGTTTACCCAGTTTATTACCGTGAAGTTGTGTAACAATATTGCTATCACTGGTCTTTAGTTAACCAGTTTACTACCGTGTAGTTGTGTAACAATATTATTATCACTGGTCCTTGGTTAGCCAGTTTATTACTGTGTAGTTCTGTAACAATAATATTATCACTAGTCCTTGGTTAACCAGTTTATTACCTTGTAGTTGTGTAATAATATTGTTATCACCAGTCCTTGTTTAACCAGTTTATTACCTTGTAGTTGTGTAATAATATTGTTATCACTAGTCCTTGGTTAACCAGTTTATTACCGTGAAGTTGTGTAACAATATTGTTATCACCAGTCCTTGGTTAACCAGTTTATTACCGTATAGTTGTGTAACAATATTGTTATCACCAGTCCTTGTTTAACCAGTTTATTACCGTATAGTTGTGTAACAATATTATTATCAATAGTCCTTGGTTAACCAGTTTGTTACCTTGTAGTTGTGTAACAAAATTGTTCTTGTTTAACCAGTTTATTACCGTATAGTTGTGTAACAATATTGTTATCAATAGTCCTTGGTTAACCAGTTTATTACCATGTAGTTCTGTAACAATATTGTCATCACCAGTCCTTGTTTAACCAGTTTATTACCGTATAGTTGTGTAACAATATTATTATCAATGGCACACTTTGATTGAATTTTCATGGGTAATTATCTAGATTTAAACAGGACAATAAAGCTAGATGAAACAAAAAAGGGGGGGGAAATATATTTAGAACTGAAAATACTTCAGTATGGGTTATAAACTAGATATAGACATTTCCCTGGGCCTCACGAAAGACTCAAACTATTTTATTGATCCTGCATAAAGAGGTCCCCGTAGCTGATTTTCACACCGTTTTGTTTTCAGATATCACGACGAAGAGCACACCAATCTCCTAAACAGCCTGTGGTTGATCGTCATAACCTTCCTGTCCGTGGGGTACGGGGACATTGTACCAAACACGTACTGTGGGAAAGGGATAGCTGTCATCACGGGTCTTATGGTCAGTATGTAGTCATCATTTCTTTTTTGGACAAAATAAGTTATATATAAAAATAGTTTTTGTAACATGGTTGATTAACATTGAAAAGAATTACAATTAAAATGAAACAAAGCCGCGATTAAGTTACATTTCTGTTTCTGAAAACAAACAATACATTTGACAATGAGCAAACTGTACAGAAGTCGGATCAAACGCTGTTTGTTGAGAGCATATTATCGTGGTATTTTCAAGAACAGAAACTTTGTTTTTAGAGTAACTTTAGTAATTCTGGAGAATCATAACAGTTGATGTATGTTGCACACACAAACAACCCACGAAAACATGTGTAAAACAGAAAGAACATGAAAATCCGTTTAGAAAACATCTGACAAAAAACACGAAAATTTGTGTAGAACAAATGTTACAAAAATAACATGAAAAACCGTTTAGAAAACATCTCACAAAAATAACACGAAAAAGTGTGTAGAACACAACCCTCAAAATAAACACGAAAATGTTGTTTAACACAGATCACAAAAAATACCAAAATTTCTATATAACATAGCTCACAAAAAGAGTACGAAAATCTGTGTTTAACAAAGCCGACAATAAGAAACCATCAAAATGGTCTATAACAGAAGCCACTGTAATTGATGTAGAACACGGACAACCCTTAATTACAGTCAAGGAAACACGTGTATGAATCTTTTCGAACAGACTAAGATAAATGGCTTTTTCTTCCTTCTTATTATCGGTTCTTCCAGTTAGTTGAGTTAGTCCAGTATCGTACATGACCAAACTGACCAGTTACTTGGATGGTTAAAAAAGAAGAATCTTGGACATCGAGTCTGGACAAGAACAGTGGACATTGTTTTTTAACCACGCTCGAGATAAGAGAGAAATAAGATCACTGACCCGTTTAATGTGTCTACGTCTCTCATTATCTTTATCTTGTCATTGTTTACGTCGTTGTCATGAAAATCATATGATCAGGTGATTTTGACCTGAATATTGGAAAAAAATCTACAAATGGTCACATCCAGAAACAGAAATATAACATGGAATATCTGTCCATTCTGACGACTATCAAGTTGTATTAAGCCAGAGATAGCACTAGATGGCGTAACGAAACTATTAAAACTCGTTAGAATATGAAATACAAGCAAAAGTACCCGTCCCCAGTGACGGAAATGTTTAAGTTAATCTATCAATTTCAATTATTTCATGGACTTTAAAAAGATTAATTGGGTTGCACTCTTGGTTTCACTCATAGCCAAAGCTCTGAGCTACTTATACCAAAAGGTTATTGTTGAATATTTCAGTCATGTTAAGAGCCACTCAACAATAACATACGGTAAATCTACATTTATATTCTTTAAGTTACGTCACATTTTGAAATGTGAATGATAGTGTGATTAATTCCTAACAATTTAGTGTAGAATAACCTGCTCGTTAAATAATGTTTGACATCAACATTATTCAAGTCTGTTCTCCCGTCATTTCAAAAGTGAATGTTGAGCTTTGTCTGCTTTTCAAACTCAGCGCGGAAAGCTGCCGCCTTAAACGGGAGACAGACGAACGCTCGGACAGACACCACAGTTTGCAATATATATAAGATTGAGTGTTTGTTATATTGACTGAAATAAATGACTTTCAACTTAGCCGATCTATTTTACTTATCTGGGATAAACTAATGTGTAAAAAGTAGTCATTTTCGTCTTTCATAGAAAATATTCAATATAATAAAAATGGTTGTGTAATTGAAACTGCTATTATAATAGCCTAGGGTCCTACTGACGAGCATCACAAGAACTTAAGGTCCTACTGACGAACATTACAAGAACTTAAGGTTCTACTGGCGAACATTACAAGAACCTCAGGTTCTACTGGCGAGCATTACAAGAACCCGTGGTCCTACTCACGAACATTACAAGAACCTAAGGTCCTACTGGCAAGCATTACATGAACCTAAGGTCCTACTCACGAACATTACATAAACCTAAGGTCCTACTTACGAACATCACAAGAACCTAAGGTCTTACTGATGAGTGCCCAACACTCTCTTGTTTCCGATAGCAGCTAGGCTAGATGACGTAATGCGATCCGGCTTGGTAGTCCTAACACGCATACAGTATGTTTTTCTCACCCCTATGATTACTCTGATTCAACATCCAGGGTATTTCGCTTTATTGTAACATTTGCTATCAAGATGTTGGATATGTTTGGTGTACAGAGAGTTGATATAATATATGTAAAATCTGATAGAAGTTACGTTCATTACATTAAAAAATTGTTATAGACAATGTCTAAAGGCTCTGTCGTAAGGATTTCGTGTTCAAACCACATCCATACTCCTTGCTTCTTTTCATAATCCGTCTAGTGTAAAGAACGACGGTTTCCCAGCACTTACTTTAACAATTGAACATAAATCCATAAGCTGCATCTGGCGACTTAACTGTTATGTCTTATTTTGAATTATCATGAATACCTATTTCATTCTCCAGCTGTTTGAGGTATGTGACTGTTAAACTGATACAATATGTCGTGGAAGCAGCTTGTGTGCATGTGACTTTTATCGTTTTTCCAGTGGATGTCCATCTGGTCTATGTTGACTCCAGCTGCTTGAGGTATGTGACTGTTAAACTGATACAATATGTCGTGGAAGCAGCTTGTGTGCATGTGACTTTTATCGTTTTTCCAGTGGATATCCTTCTGGACTATGTTGACTCCAGCTGCTTGAGGTATGGGACTGTTAAACTGATACAATATGTCGTGGAAGCAGCTTGTGTGCATGTGACTTTTAACGTTTTTCCAGTGGATACCCATCTGGACGATGTTGGTACATGGAACATGAAGAGAGTTTTTACCACTGATCTTTCTGTTCGTGGATTCTTACCTGTTATAAAACGTTGCACTTTGCTTACCATGTCTGAGGTAGGACGTGAGCAGGTCGTTTTATGAAGGATCTTGGCACCCAAAGTTGATCCATATTCTTAAATATCTCTTGCCATTTAGTACATATCCTTGTCTTGGAAGCTCTAAACTCCCGAACTGAACACATCTTTGTGATCTAAGTGCATGAAGCTCTAACTTCCCGATCTGAACACAGCTTTATGATCTAAGTGCATGAATAGTTTGTGATAGAAATGGCTGTTACATACCCTTCCAAAAACGTTATTGATTTTCGATAGCATCACACTAACTGTCTAACGCGAAACAATGTTAAAATGATACGTTTCGTTCCACAGTGTGTTTTACACGGCTACAATTGTCACGTGACTAGCTGACTGGAATATTCAAGCTGTTTGGATATAGCATATACACAATCCTGTTAGTAATAATCAGTACAAAAATATAATATGTAAAAAAAATTGGCCAAGCTAGAAAATAAGCAAAAACAGAAATACCAAACCATTCCGACACCACAACGTTGATTAACTAACATTGCATGACGTAAGTATTCATTATTACAATGACAACTAATGATGGGTTTCCTCTGTAACAACCAAGTGTAATATTCAGGGTGTTGTTCCAAAACAACGGTTATTGAATGGAAACAAACTTGGAAACCGAGAGAGATTACAGAAAAGGACGTCATTATGTAGATAAGCATGTAATTTTGAACAAATATAACCTTTCGTAGTGATTAGATATACATTCAGTATGACGAGAAGTTACTAATAATATAAATTAAACTAAAGAAAATAACAATGTTTAACTCACTTTTGTTGTGTATCGTTGCTATGATATACTACGTTTTTTCAACATAATACAATGATATTAAGAAATAATAGATCTGAAAAATATTATTAGCTTAGCCCTGATTTTAATAAAAATATTTCAAAGTGCATTGTTCTAACGAAACACTGTAAAAGTGAGTATAGAACTGGAGTAGAATCGGTTATTGTTAACTGGGCTACTGTTTAGATGAACAATACTGGTTGTAAGTCAATATTATTAATTGTTGCCAACGAACACTTTGTTTATATGGACAGTATTGGGTAGAAAGAACTGTTTATTATTAACTAGATTGTGCTGCTATTAAAGTGGTTTAAACAGAAACTAGTACAGTTGATAAATAACAAGGACAACCATAAAGATTACACACCCCGCCGCTCCTTTTCGAGATTACATGCGTTTATATCGATAACGTCAAACTTCACCATTGAGATCCTTCTCAGATCCAAAATAATTAACGATCCGGGTGATTTTTTTTGTAGTATGATGAGGAATCTCAGCCTTAATGTGTCCATTCAATTTGGTACAAATCAGATCATACTGTACAGAGTTTTTAACCCAAAACCACGAAAACTGTCACATTTCCTTATTATAAAAAAATATTTCAAAGTGTTCTACAATCCCGATTTAGATCCGGACAAAGTCTGGGGAAGACTGTTCTATACTTACTACCCATCTTGTGTAAAATTCTCGTGTACGTCGGTCTGTTAGTTTTCGAGATAAGCTCGCGGAAACGCAGACAGACAGACACATACACACACGGATCCGATTGCAATACCCTGCCCCCCCCCCCTCCAGAGACGACGGTAAAAGTGCTACAATTAATTTAGTATAAACATTGGACGAAATAATAAATTCTAAATTATATTATTTTGATAAAGTTTCGTCTTTAAGCTCTTCCAGTAAAACTGAAATGGTATTTGTAAAATATCAAATAATTTCAATGTGAACGTATTTTTTATTTTCAGATATAAGTGTTGATCTAACTTTGATCTTTATGTCACTCAACTTGACTTTAGTTCATGATAAAGACTGATTTCCTTTTTTTATCTCTCTTATTTGAATATTTACTGGCGCTTCCTAGGGAGCCGGATGTACAGCCCTCGTTGTAGCTGTAATAGCCCGAAAATTGGAGCTTACTCGGGCTGAAAAGCACGTCCACAACTTCATGATGCACACTCAGCTAACTAAACGGGTTAGTATCTGATTGCTACCACTATACCCTCTTTACGTTAAGTATGTCAGTTGATCTGCCTCTAATATGACCGTGTCACAGGCTATCTGAAATATATGTAATTTGTAGAAATCACATTCAGGTACTTAGTATCATATTCAGGTACTTATTATCATATTCAGGTACTTAAGTACCTGAATATGATACTAAATGTGATAATAAGTACCTGAATGTGATAATAAGTATCTGAATGTGATAATAAGTACCTGAATGTGATAATAAGTACCTGAATATGATAATAAGTACCTGAATATGATAATAAGTACCTGAATGTGATAATAAGTACCTGAATGTGATAATAAGTACCTGAATATGATAATAAGCACCTGAATGTGATAATAAGTACCTGAATGTGATAATAAGTACCTGAATGTGATAATACCTGAATATGATAATAAGTGCTTGATAATAAGTACCTGAATATGATAATAAGTTAAGTACCTGAATATGATAATAAGTACCTGAATGTGATAATAAGTACCTGAATGTTTTATCACATTCAGGTACTTAGTATCACATTCAGGTACTTAGTATCATATTCAGGTACTTATTATCACATTCAGGGGTACTTATTATCACATTCAAGCACTTATTATCACATTCAGGTACTTATTATCATATTCAGGTACTTATTATCACATTCAGGTACTTATTATCATATTCAGGTACTTATTATGACACTCAAGTACTTATTATCACATTGAGGTACTTATTATCATATTCAGGTACTTATTATTACATTCAGGTACTTATTATCATATTCAGGTACTTATTATTACATTCAGGTACTTATCATATTCAGGTACTTATTATCATATTCAACAGATAAATGAGGATATGTATAATGTACAGTGTATTGAGGTTCTTTACAGTTTACACTGTATTAAGTTTACATTGTATTAGGCTAATTTATAGTTAAGATTGTTTTAGAATTATCATTTTATTTAGGTGGTTTTAGAAATTCCAAAGAAACTAAATCAATCTAAATGTGTTGTATAATCCTATCTTCTTTAAGACTAAATGTAGCACAGGAAAGACACTATAAACCCTGAATATCAACTGTGTTTCATAGTTATCAATTACACGTATGGGATAACTTTCATGTTTTATTTCTGTTTCAGCTAAAAAATGCTGCAGCGAATGTTTTACGAGAAACATGGCTGATCTACAGGAACACCAAATTGGTTAAACGTGTAGATTTTGCCAAAGTTAGAACTCATCAGCGAAAATTTCTTCTAGCTATTTACAGGTAGACGAAAATTAAAATTAAATCCCTGTACAGTGTGAAAGATAGGTGGCAGCAGATGAATTAAATAAGGTTATAAGGTTGGATTCTGTTTCTTTACTTACAAACTACAGCAGTTCAGAATTAGACAGGTTTGATTAGAAATATATATACAAGAAAAAAAAAGTTTAGATATTTAATCCTCTTTAAAATATTAGGTTGACACGAATGTTGATCTGAGCTGTGGTTTTGTTAGTTCTGTAGGACTAATTATGTTATAATGTACCATTGTTTTATGTTGTTTATATACTGTAACCGTAATATTCGACAGGATATGTGTGTTTTTAAATGTAATCATATTATTTGGTAGTAAAAACAAATGTGTAATATTAAACTGTAACCATACTATTATATAGGGTGTACAGGTGTTTAGTTACACTGTAACCGTAATATTCTATAGGATGTATAGGTGTTTAGTTACACTGTAACCGTAATATTCTATACGATGTACTGGTGTTTAGTTACACTGTAACCGTAGTATTCGATACGATGTATAGGTGTTTAGTTACACTGTAACCGTAGTATTCTATAGGATGTACAGGTGTAGTTACACTGTAACTGTACTATTCTATACGATGTACTGGTGTTTAGTTACACTGTAACCGTAGTATTCGATACGATGTACAGGTGTAGTTACACTGTAACCGTAATATTCTATAGGATGTACTGGTGTTTAGTTACACTGTAACCGTAGTATTCGATACGATGTATAGGTGTTTAGTTACACTGTAACCGTAGTATTCTATAGGATGTACAGGTGTAGTTACACTGTAACTGTACTATTCTATATGATGTACTGGTGTTTAGTTACACTGTAACCGTACTATTCTATAAGATGTACAGGTGTAGTTACACTGTAACCGTACTATTCTATAAGATGTACAGGTGTAGTTATTTTATTGAACACGAAGTAGACATTGTGAATAATCACTTCAAACAACACAAGTTGTATCTTTCCTGCAATTACCAAACGTCTTACGCTCTTAATTTCAGTCTGAGGAAGGTTAAAATGGACCAGGAAAAACTGATCGACAGTGCCAGCACTATTACTGATATGGCAAAGGTAAGAACTGTTTATATTGGACTTCAAGTTTCACTTATAATGTCACATTATGTACTACATATAACAGGACAAATATTACGGGTAAGAACTGCTTATATTGGACTTCAAGTTCTACTTATTATGTCACATTATGTACTACATACAACAGGACATATATTACGGGTAAGAACTGCTTATATTGGACTTCAAGTTCCACTTATAGTGTCACATTATGTACTACATACAACAGGACAAATATTACGGGTAAGAACTGCTTATATTGGACTTCAAGTTCCACTTATAATGTCACATTATGTACTACATACAACAGGACAAATATTACGGGTAAGAACTGCTTATATTGGACTTCAAGTTCCACTTATAATGTCACATTATGTACTACATAAAACTGGACAAATATTGCAGGTAAATACTGTTTATATTGGACTTCAAGTTCCACT
>NW_013672350.1:14406-20471 GCF_000517525.1 Limulus polyphemus
GTAAGAACTGTTTATATTGGACTTCAAGTTCCACTTCTAATGTCACATTATGTACTACATACAACAGGACAAATATTACGGGTAAGAACTGTTTATATTGGACTTCAAGTTCCACTTCTAATGTTACATTATGTACTACATACAACAGGACAAATATTACGGGTAAGTACTGCTTGTATTGGACTTCAAGTTCCACTTCTAATGTCACATTATGTATTACATACAACAGGACAAATATTACGGGTAAGAACTGCTTATATTGGACTTCAAGTTCCACTTATAGTTTCACATTATGTACTACATACAACAGGACAAATAGTACGGGTAAGAACTGCTTATATTGGACTTCTAGTTCCACTTCTAATGTTACATTATGTACTACATACAACAGGACAAATATTACAGGGTAAGAACTGTTTATATTGGACTACAAGTTCCACTTATAATGTTACATTATGTATTACATACAACAGGAAAAATATTACGGGTAGGAACTGTTTATATTGGACTTCAAGTTCCACTTCTTATGTCACATTATGTACTACATACAAGAGGATATAAACAAGTATTAAATAATACACCCTGGTGGTTCTGTTCATAACTAAAACGATCTCATAGAAAGATGTTTGATTCATGATAATAGAAATATATCCTACGATCAACACACAAAAATACTCTGTGACACTTTAATAGTTAACATTAGGACATCGTTTCATCACTTCTGCTTGTGTTTCTCACACGAATTGAGCACTAGCACTAATAGTTTCATAACATAAGGCTCTAGGAGTATTCAATAACTCTATTTCTACACTAGCACTAATAGTTTCATAACATAAGGCTCTAAGAGTATTCAATAACTCTACTTCTACACTAGCACTAATAGTTTCATAAGATAAGGTTCTAAGAGTATTCAGTAATTCTATTTCTGCACAAGCACTAATAGTTTCATAAGATAAGGCTTTCAGAATATTCAGTAATACTATTTCTGCACTAGCACTAATAGTTTCATAACATAAGGCTCTAAGAATATTCAATAACTCTATTTCTACACTAGCACTAATAGTTTCGTAAGATAAGGTTTTAAGAGTATTAAATAACTCTATTTCTGCACTAGCACTAATAGTTTCATAAGATAAGGTTCTAAGAGTATTCAGTAACTCTATTTCTGCACTAGCACTAATAGTTTCATAAGATAAGGCTCTAAGAGTATTCAGTAACTCTATTTCTACACTAGCACTAATAGTTTGTAAGATAAGGCTCTAAGAGTATTCAGTAACTCTATTTCTACACTAGCACTAATAGTTTCGTAAGATAAGGTTCTAAGAGTATTCAGTAACTCTATTTCTGCACTAGCACTAATAGTTTCGTAAGATAAGGCTCTAAGAGTATTCAGTAACTCTATTTCTACACTAGCACTAATAGTTTCGTAAGATAAGGTTCTAAGAGTATTCAGTAACTCTATTTCTGCACTAGCACTAATAGTTCCGTAAGATAAGGCTCTAAGAGTATTCAGTAACTCTATTTCTACACTAGCACTAATAGTTTCGTAAGATAAGGTTCTAAGAGTATTCAGTAACTCTATTTCTACACTATCACTAATAGTTTCATAACATAAGGCTCTAAGAGTATTCAATAACTCTATTTCTACACTAGCACTAATAGTTTTATAAGATAAGGCTCTAAGAGTATTCAATAACTCTATTTCTACACTAGCACTAATAGTTTCATAAGATAAGGTTCTAAGAGTATTCAGTAACTCTATTTTTAAACTAGCACTAATAGTTTCATAACATAAGGCTCTAAGAGTATTCAATAACTCTATTTCTGCACTAGCACTAATAGTTTCATAAGATAATGCTCTAAGAGTATTCAGTAACTTTATTTCTACACTAGCACTAATAGTTTCATAAGATAAGGTTCTAAGAGTATTCAGTAACTCTATTTTCAAACTAGCACTAATAGTTTCATAAGATAAGGCACTAAGAGTATTCAGTAACTCTATTTTTAAACTAGCACTAATAGTTTCATAACATAAGGCTCTAAGAGTATTCAGTAACTTTACTTCTCTTATTCAGACTCAGAATACTGTGTACGAGATCGTCTCTGATATGAACCAACGCCAGGAAACCGTGGAGAAGCAAGTAGCGACACTGGTGGGAGAAATAGAAAACATTCAGGAGCAGATCCGGAACCTCCCGAACATCATATCAATTTTCTTGGCTCAGCACCTGAATGACGGTCTCAATACTGCAGGGAATGGGTGGGAGAATCAGCACACCCACCTCCACCCGGATGGTGTAACGTACCCCAATCGGTCTCCGGTAACTTTAACAACTGGTCAGAATGTCAGAGCGGGGCTGCTACCCCCTCTGATGCCCAAAGCCGGTTCCACAGTCAATTGAAAGTGTCCTTCAATCTTCACACACCTGAAAATAACTAAGACTGGACGTAGATCTATGAAGACATTTTTTTAACAAGGTCCGATAACAGTTGATTTGTCTACTTTACTTTTATCTAGGAAGTCCAAAATCCGTTGTGTTTTTCTACAATCCAGCAAGGAACAGCCGCTATGACTAAAAGAATGGTCAACATAGAAATGTATTGATAACGTGAAAGTTATCCTAATTTTATAAATTCAACATAGTTTATCGCGTCACGTGGTTTTTGGTATGTGTCTAAATTCACTGTGGCAAGGAGAACATTTATTATCAGAGATCCACCTAATCTCGTGCCGCGTCACGTGGGTTTTGGTAGGTGTCTAAATTCACTGTAACAAGGAGAACATTTATTATCAGAGATCCACCTAATCTCGTTCCGCGTCACGTGGGTTTTGGTAGGTGTCTAAATTCACTGTAGCAAGAAGAACATTTATTATCAGAGATCCACCGAATCTCGTTCCGCGTCACGTGGTTTTTGGTATGTGTCTAAATTCACTGTGGCAAGGAGAACATTTATTATCAGAGATCCACCAAATCTCGTGCCGCGTCACGTGGGTTTTGATGGGTGTCTAAATTCACTGTAGCAAGAAGAACATTTATTATCAGAGATCCACCAAATCTCGTTCCGCGTCACGTGGGTTTTGATAGGTGTCTAAATATACTGTAACAAGGAGAACATTTATTATCAGAAATCCACCAAATCTCGTGCCGCGTCACGTGGGTTTTGATGGGTGTCTAAATTCACTGTAGCAAGAAGAACATTTATTATCAGAGATCCACCTAATCTCGTGCCGCGTCACGTGGGTTTTGGTAGGTGTCTAAATTCACTGTAGCAAGGAGATCATTTATTATCAGAGATCCACCTAATAAACATGAAATATATTCGTCCTTCTGCAAATCTGATTTATTCTTAGCGTCAAGTAATTTTGTTAGTGAGTAAAGCGCCCTCTTGTAAAGGTATTTGATTCCAGGACTACTCTGTTAGTGATGTTAATAAATTTAGGATATCTAGACGAGAATGAGAGGAATGCACTTCCGGCTGGTGATCAGTTAAAAGTGTTTGACTCACTACAACATCGAACAACACTGTAGTGCAAAGACACATGAAATACGTGTAGAAATCTCACTGAATCTACCTAAGCCTTGAATTACGACACCACGATATTTAAACCAGAATTCTGTGTTGTATAACACTTACATCCTGATCATTATCTTGATAATTGTTCAAACAATCTTTATCACTCATGCACGATTGTTCTCATTCGAGGCTTGTTCTGTAGCATAAAGAAAGGAAGAAACCGGGTAAAAGGTGCCGTTTCATAATGTAATATTGTATATAGTTTTTAATGTGTCTATTACACACGAGTATTTTGTGCAGCTCCTGAAAAACAAGATCAGCATTGAAAATGTACAGATAATTCGATGCATGTAAAATATGTTTTAAAGTAAAGCTTCTTTCGTTTTGACACATTTTTAGAAATTTGTTAAAATATTTTCAAAGTAAAAATAAAGTAGAACAGTGCACGTGAGAACCGTAGAATGCTCAGTAATAGAGGAGTTGGGGTATTACAAGTGTATAACCTAGGGGACTTGGGGGTATTACAAGTGTATAACCTAGGGGACTTGGGGGTATTACAAGTGTATAACCTAGGGGACTTGGGGGTATTACAAGTGTATAACTCAGGGGACATGGGGGTATTACAAGTGTATAACTTAGGAGACATGGGGGTATTACAAGTGTATAACTTAGGAGACATGGGGGTATTACAAGTGTATAACTCAGGGGAGTTGGAGGATATTACAAGTGTATAAGTTGGGGGAGTTTGGGTATTACAAGTGTATAACTTAGGGGAGTTGGAGGATATTACAAGTGTGTAAGTTGGGGGAGTTTGGGTATTACAAGTGTGTAAGTTGGGGGAGTTTGGGTATTACAAGTGTATAACTTAGGGGAGTTGGGGGATATTACAAGTGTATAACTTAGGGGAGTTGGAGGATATTACAAGTGTATAACTTAGGGGAGTTGGAGGATATTACAAGTGTATAACTTAGGAAAGCTGGAGAATATTACAAGTTTATAATTTAGGGAAGTTTGGGTTTCTAGATAGGCATAATTTCCCAACCTTATTGTGAAGAATAAAAGAATGTGTGTGTGAGGGAAAGAGAATTCTACGTTCTACTTTTGAGAACCAACTTTCACACTAAGTACATTTTAAAGCACGTGTCTTTACTAGTCTAAAGATTGTTCCTAATAAATAGAATATTAATCGTCTTGTGATAAGTCTGCTGGTTTATGTTTTGGTTTTGACGATAATACTTAATTGAACGAGAATTCTGAATAACATCACATTGTAATGGAAAAGCAAAAATATATATGTATATAGATAAGACCCTCGAATCCCCAGTTCGATACACGAACTAAGTGATTATAGTTTTACTGTTATTAGGAAGCCACTAGAATGACTGATTAATCACTTAATCGAAACGATGATACCACCTTACAGAAGGTAAAATACAACTTGTTGTGGGTTAAAATATAAACAATCGGGAGAGAGCTGAAGAACAGACACATTAAATCCTAGTAATGTCACTTAGTGACATCTAGCGATATGTTTAGGTAGTTTAAATACCCTGTGATATGTAATTATAAACATAACACATTAAAACAGTGTCTCTAACTGTGATCTAGGGTTTGTAATTATTCTGTTTTCATATTCATGCTGATCCTACCTAAGAGATTTGATTGTCCAAAGTGAGAACTCCTAGTGCAATACTTTTATTAATAGATATTGAGAAAATAAACATGTTTTTTAGGCTTACTGTCCTAGCATGTGGTGTGACAAATAACCAAATCAACACAACAACAAAGTCTTTATACTTCGCTATATTTCAGCTGTACACTGAATAAAACCTCCGCAGATTATTGCGACTTCCACAAAGAAAATATGATCATTTTGGAAGAAGAATTAGTGTGTGTAAAATATAATAATATTTAAAAGTTATTATACTGGAAAATATACAAGTATTCTTTTAAACAAAAAGTTTTTCTTTTTAATATTACTAATCATTAGAAACATTAGATTCACAGAAACATATTACTTTGTAGTACTTATACAAACTGTCTCACCAATCCTACAACCTTGGTGTCTCGTTAAACTATATATCTTATTACAGCCTTGGTGTCTTGTTAAACCACATATCTTATTACAACCTTGGTGTCTTGTTAAACCACATATCTTATTACAGCCTTGGTGTCTCACTGAAAACAGATATCTTATTACAACCTTGGTGTCTTGTTAAACCACATATCTTATTACAACCTTGGTGTCTTGTTAAACCAGTGGTTTAACGAGACACCAAGGTTGTAATAAGATATCTGGTTTAACAAGACACCAAGGTTGTAATAAGATATGTGGTTTAACGAGACACCAAGGTTGTAATGAGATATCAATATCTTATTACAACCTTGGTGTCTCGTTAAACCACATATCTTATTACAACCTTGGTGTCTCGTTAAACCACATATCTTATTACAACCTTGGTGTCTTGTTAAACCACATATCTTATTACAACCTTGGTGTCTTGTTAAACCACATATCTTATTACAAACTTGGTGTCTTGTTAAACCAT
>NW_013672350.1:21148-24031 GCF_000517525.1 Limulus polyphemus
GGTGTCTTAGTAAACCACATACCTTATTACAACCTTGGTGTCTCACTAAAACCAAATATCTTATTACAACCTTGATGTCTTGTTAAACCACATATCTTATTATAACCTTGGTGTCTTGTTAAACCACATATCTTATTACAGCCTTGGTGTCTCAGTTAAACCACGTAGCTTATTAAAACCTTGGTGTCTTGTTAAACCACATATCTTATTACAACCTTGGTGTCTCACTGAAAACAGATACCTTATTACAACCTTGGTGTCTCACTGAAAACAGATACCTTATTACAACCTTGGTGTCTCACTAAAACCAAATATCTTATTACAACCTTGGTGTCTTGTTAAACCACATATCTTATTACAACCTTGGTGTCTTGTTAAACCACATATCTTATTACAGCCTTGGTGTCTCACTAAAACCAAATATCTTATTACAACCTTGGTGTCTTGTTAAACCACATATCTTATTACAACCTTAGTGTCTTGTTAAACCACGTAGCTTATTAAAACCTTGGTGTCTTGTTAAACCACATCTCTTATTACAACCTTGGTGTCTCACTGAAAACAGATACCTTATTACAACCTTGGTGTCTCACTGAAAACAGATACCTTATTACAACCTTGGTGTCTCACTAAAACCAAATATCTTATTACAACCTTGGTGTCTTGTTAAACCACATATCTTATTACAACCTTGGTGTCTTGTTAAACCACATATCTTATTACAACCTTGGTGTCTCACTGAAAACAGATATCTTTTCACAGAGTTTCGACCAGTAATGTTTGGTTGTTGTATATGTTATACTTTTGCTCATGTCCACACGTGAAATATGTTTTAATTCCGAATAAGGAAAATTCTGTGGAAATGGTGAAGAACTTAATCCTTATGTGGAAACACCATTCAGGAATGTGTTGTATTTCTTTAATTTAGTGTCTCGGCTTGTATATAAATATATCAGATTTTTTTCTGGGTTCGTTGTTTAATCTGATACCAAATCTGTTTCATTAAGAAACAGTCTGAAAAAATAAAAGGAAGTTTAATTGTTTTTTTAATGATTTGTTAAAATGAACCATAAAAAAAACGTGTCACTATTATTTCTTCTGTAAAAAGCTAGAAATAGAAGTATTAATATTCACCACTAGATGGCAGCACAATATCCGTTACAGTCTTCAGTAGGCTTACAAAGAACTATTACAGCGGAGTTAGGACATATTAGTATTCAGTTTACTATAATGTTACTGTAGTTTACTGTCGTGTTGCAATATTACTGTAGCTTACTTTAGTGTTATCGTAATTTGCTGTAGCGTTTCTCTAGTTTACTGTAATGTTACAGCATTAATATAGTGGTGATTACGCATGAAGCGTATTTCATGACTCACAACATCAATAAAAGTATATTTAAAATAAGTATGATAAAATGAGAGGGTATTCATAAACTGTGAACCCCATATACATCCTGAGCATGATATATATTTATTTTGCAAAACTAACTTCCAGTGTATTTTATAGGTGGCGCAGTTTACATAATCGTGTTGCATTGTGAAAAACAGTCTGATGTTATAATCTGATGGTTATTAACTCTAATGGCTCTGTACATCCGGGTACTTAACTATTAACATATAGAGCTAATCTAATCAAGTTACTACTAAAATTAATATTATTACTTCCTTAAAACCTCCCTGGTGGCTAATTTATCAATTAATTCTAAAACAAAATGAAATATGTTTTCTGTTTCATATATATTGTTTCAACTCCTACGCATGCGTGTTTCAAACTGTTGAGACGATAATACGGGATAATATAATTCTAAAAAGATCGAGAGAACTGTGCAGATTGGCCCTGTGGCTGAACTCTGGAATTTGGAGCTGGCGTGACGAGGTCTAAACCGTACAATTCCACAAAATATTCCCCGCACTTTAAAAGCTGTGGATGCGTTATAAGAATGGCAGTCAATCCCTTAGCGTGGTAAGTGGATGTTAGGGTACTGTTAACTGTCCTCCGCCTGGAAAGTAGTTCCAAATTAGAGACGGCAGTAAATAGCCTTAGTACTCTTCCCCCTCGATGTGGCCGAAAGTGGTGGTATCTTTAAGTTGTGGGTAGCCTGACCTGCGTTTGAATAAGTAAGTTTAACGAGATATAGGCGTTTACTGTTGTTTCATCACGTTTATCGAGTTGAGAGAAACGACAAATCCACTTTTATTAGGGTGTTTCCTTTTCTTATTTCTATTTTTTTGTCTGCTATTGTTGTATCTAATAACACATTGAGAACCATACTTTAGTTTTGTAGGAGTTGAACAAAAGCAAGACACGCCTGATTGTTAAAACGTTGAGCGGGCAACATCTGATTGTTAAAACGTTGAGCAGGCCAGATTTGGGACAGAAGGGGGAGAACAACGTGGGTAAAATTTAGAAATAATCAAGTCAGTTGCCAGCAGTCCTGACGAAAACTTGTATAAACTTACAGCTGCATATATTAAAACAATACAAGTTGTATAAATAACATATTCTATGTACTTGTAGCTCTGTGTAAGTCATAATCAGGTCACGCAACAACCTCTTGAGCTTTACACTTCTCGTATTTACTATAATAATATAAATTAAACAGTACATACGTGGTGCTAATATAACCAGTAGTAGAAGTGTGGTGCTAATATAACCAGTAGTAAAAGTGTGGTGATAAAATAACCAGTAGTAGAAGTGTGGTGATAATATATCCAGTAGTAAAAGTGTGGTGCTAATATATCCAGTAGTAAAAGTGTGGTGATAAAATAGCCAGTAGTAGAAGTGTGGTGCTAATATATCCAGTAGTAGAAGTGTGGTGATAAAATAACCAGTAGTAGAAGTGTGGTGATAATATATCCAGTAGTAGAAGTGTGGTGATAAAA
>NW_013672350.1:24773-30490 GCF_000517525.1 Limulus polyphemus
TACAGTTTTAGACACGTGTTACAAGTCCTCTTCTTGACGTTTATCTAAATCCACATTGCTATTATATTTACAGTTTTAGACACGTGTTACAAGTTCTCTTTTTGACGTTTATCTAAATCCAAATTGCTATTATATTTACAGTTTTAGACACGTGTTACAAGTCCTCTTCTTGACGTTTATCTAAATCCACATTGCTATTATATTTACAGTTATAGACACATGTTACAAATCCTTTTATTGACCTCTGTTGTACATTTATGTTTCTACTATTTCTACAGTTCTAGACACATGTTACAAATCCTTTTCTTGGTCTCTGTTGTACATTTATGTTGCTACTATTTCTACAGTTTTAGACCCATGTTACAAATCTTTTTATTGACCTCTGTTGTACATTTATGTTGTTACTATTTCTACAGTTCTAAACACGTGTCTCAAGTCCTTTTCTTGACCTCTGTTGTACATTTATGTTGCTACTATTTCTACAGTTATAGACACATGTTAAAAATCCTTTTCTTGATCTATGTTGTACATTTATGTTGCCAATATTTCTACAGTTACAGACACATGTTACAAATCCTTTTCCTGGTCTCTGTTGTACATTTATGTTGCCACTATTTCTACAGTTCTAGAAACATTTTACAAATCTTTTTCTTGACCTCTGTTGTACATTTATGTTGCTTCTATTGCATTTCGAAAATGCTTTTTTACTTTGATCTGACAGACGCAGTCGTGCAATAGTTTTTTGCTTAGTCAGGGATAGATCCCATGGTCAGCTCATAATTGCCCAGGTTGTCACCAGTTAAGTTACTTTGTCCAATTAGCCTTCATAGGACAGAAGTTGGACTGGTCGAAATTTCATGTAAAAACCATCTAATAAATTATTCTTACACGTTTGAGTCTGTGTAAATTTTCACGTAGCACTAGCTCTTATATGTTTCTATCATGGAGGGAGGGGACAGATCTTATCATACGATAGTTCTTATATCTTTATAACAGCTGAGGGACAGTTCTTATCCTACTATAGTTCTTATATCTTTATAACAGCTGAGGTACAATTCTTATCCTACTATAGTTTTGTATCTTTATAACAGCTGAGGGACAATTCTTATCCTACTATAGCTCTTATATCTTTATAACAGCTGAGGGACAGCTCTTATCCTACTATAGTTTTATAGCTTTATAACAGCTGGGGGACAGTTCTTATCCTGCTATAACTCTTATATCTTTATAACAGCTGAGGGACAGCTCTTATCCTACTATAGTTTTATATCTTTATAACAGCTGAGGGACAATCCTTATCCTACTATAGTTCCCGTATCTTTCTAACAACTGAGGGGACAGTTCCTATCGTACTATATCTCTTATATCTTTTTAGCAGCTGAAGTGAGCAGTTCTTTTCCTACTATAGTTCTTATATCTTTATAACAGCTGAGGGACAACTCTTATCATACTATAGTTCTTATGTCCCTCAGCTGTTATAAAGATATAAGAACTATAGTAGGATAAGAACTGTCCCTCAGCTGTTATAAAGATATAAAACTATAGTAGGATAAGAACTGTCCCTCAGCTGTTATAAAGATATAAAACTATAGTAGGATAAGAATTGTCCTCAGCTGTTATAAAGATGGTTCTTAACCTACTATAGTTTTATACCTTTATAACAGCTGAGGGACGGTTCTTATCCTAATATAGTTTTATATCTTTATAACAGCTGAGGGATAGTTCTTATCCTAATATAGTTTTATATCTTTATAACAGCTGAGGGACGGTTCTTATCCTACTATAGTTTTATATCTTTATAACAGCTGAGGGATAGTTCTTATCCTAATATAGTTCTTATATCTTTATAACAGCTGAGGGATAGTTCTTATCCTAATATAGTTCTTATATCTTTATAACAGCTGAGAGACAGTTCTTATCATACTATAGTTCTTATATCTTTATAACAGCTGAGAGACAGTTCTTATCCTAATATAGTTTTATATCTTTATAACAGCTGAGGGACGGTTCTTATCCTACTATAGTTTTATATCTTTATAACAGCTGAGGGATAGTTCTTATCCTAATATAGTTTTATATCTTTATAACAGCTGAGAGACAGTTCTTATCATACTATAGTTCTTATATGTTTATAACAGCTGAGGGTCAATTCTTATCCTAATATAGTTTTATACCTTTCTAACAATTGGAGAGCTGTTCGTATCTTACTATTTTAGCCATAACTGAACGAACACTAAAAGTAGCACGAGATGGCGTCATTAATGTATCAAGCTTAACCTGCGCAGTGAACGTGCTTTTGAATTCAACACTCTGCTTTATGTGCAAATATCGAGATGTTTGTAATTTCTACAGCGAGATGACCTTCTGGGTAGAAAAAGAATTGTTTTAAACCGTAAGAGTCACGTTGCTGCGGTTCAGAAGTTTCTTTGGCAAAATACAGTGAGTTCAATAAATTCAAAACATACCAGAGCACTCTGGTCGTTATAGATTGCACAACAATAAATTCTGAAAGAGGACTACCCATTCCGTTTCGGTGGAAAACTTCGGAAATTTTTGTAAATTAATTCGAAGATATTGAAAAGATTAGTAGGTAAGCCTATTAGATTTAAACACCTCTGGTGGTAATTCAATGCAAATTAATGACTATACATCAAATCAAGTGCTTAAATAATAGATCAAAAATAAAAGACAGTTTAAAGAACGATACAGTTATCCTCATTATGTCATTTTCATCAACAAATAAATAAATAAAACAAATAGTCTTACTGGTTCTACTCCTTATCCAGCTTTCTACATTTAACACAGTAATACTCAATATTGACACTAATAGTCATTCTGGTTCTTCTACTTATCCAGCTTTCTACGTTTAACACTGTAATACTCAACGTTGACACTAATAGTCATTCTGGTTCTACTCCTTATCTAGCTTTCTACGTTTAGCACTGTAATACTCAATGTTGACACTAACAGTCATTCTGGTTCTACTCCTTATCCAGCTTTCTACGTTTAACACTACAAAAAACCAGAATGACTATTAGTGTCAACATTGAGGTGTTAAACGTAGAAAGCTGGATAAGGAGTAGTGTAATACTAAATGTTGACACTAATAGTCATATTGGCGTTAGAAGTATTGGCTAATTATGGAGAACACGTATTAAAACAACAGGATAGTTAGTGGGAACACAGGTTAGAAGTAGTGGCTAATTAAGAAGAACACTTGTTAAAACAACAGGATAGTTAGTGGGATCACAGGCTAGAAGTAATGGACTAATTAGGAAGAACACTTGTTAAAACAACAGGATAGTTAGTGGGAACACAGGTTAGAAGTATTGGCTAATTAAGAAGAACACTTGTTAAAACAACAGGATAGTTAGTGGGAACACAGGTTAGAAGTATTGGCTAATTAATACTTTAAATTACGTTTAGTGTAGGTAATTTTTCTTTTTGCCTGTCAATGACAAAATCTGTTGCTGGTATCCGTGAATAGATCGTTAGATGCTCTTTACGATTACTTACTGATAGCAACTAGTTACTAGTACAAGAAAGATCCATCTATGTATTATGTAACGTTTTTTGTTCTTAGAGATTACAATAGATCTTCCCAGTAAGTACTAATGAACATAAATCAATAATGAACATTCTATCACGTTATGAGTTGTCGCCAGGAAGTGACGAGAAGAACTGACCCATTAACATTACACTATCACTGTACGGTTTTCTAAATATGAAAGAAATTTGTTTCTCTGGTGTAGAACCAAATACGCTTCAGAGTGACGTAACAACTGTGTGATTGGTTGAGAAACAAAAATGATGATGGCAGAGGTGACCTACTGTTCTGCTAGCATAGACAGATAGCTAGTGACAAGACTAAACCGTCACGTAGAAGCATTGGTTCTGAGAGTGGCACGAACCTGACCCTGCAGAGGTACACCGGTTACAAGCCCTGCCGCAGGCAACGCATACATTCCCGAACCAACTGGCGCCAGGGCAATGCCACGTGCTTACGTGGGCAAGCCAGTTCTTTGCACACTGTGTACAGGTAGAGACGGGGCTGTCCGGAGAACTATTTGGCCGAGTTCAGATGGCATCGAGTGGAGGTTTGGGTTGGGCTCGACTGTTTTTGTTTGTTTGTCGAGAAGCGGACATGAAAGATTTCAGAAACTATGGTTTTATGTTGTTTTATGTTTGGAATAAAAGTCAGTCTTCCGAAGGTAAGTTATTCGTTTCAAAGTGTTATCTTAATAGCTTTGAATATTGTTGTTATCTGTTGTGGTATAGATGCCATTGCGATTATTACACCATG
Organism: Limulus polyphemus; assembly: GCF_000517525.1. Taxonomy (NCBI): domain Eukaryota; kingdom Metazoa; phylum Arthropoda; class Merostomata; order Xiphosura; family Limulidae; genus Limulus; species Limulus polyphemus. Next base: position 29,077 of record NW_013672350.1, read on the forward strand.
ACGGTGAACTAAAGAGCCCTAAACACTATATATGATGATTGAAAAAGAAGCGTTGAGTGGCTGCGTAGGAAGCATTTTCTTAATACAATAACACCAGTGTTAACCTAGCATAAACACATAATTGATAGGCTTAGAAGAAGTAACACATGCAGTATAATGTTAACATTTACAGTATGATGTTAATACAAAAGCACCAGTGTTAACCTAGCACAAATACATATTTGATAGGCTTAGAAGAAGTTACACGTGCAGTATAATGTTAACACCTACAGTATGATGTTAATACAACAGCACAAGTGTTAACCTAGCACAAATACATATTTCATAGGCTTAAAAGGAGTAATATCTTCATTGCAAAGTTTATACCTACAATGTAATGTTAACACCTGCAGTATAATCTTAATAGTGTTAACAACTCCAGCATAATGTTAATATTGTTAACACCTAAAATACAATGTTAATAACGTTAACACCTAAAGCATGTTGTTAATAGGGTTAAAACTTGCAGTATAATTTTAGTAGTGTTAACTTCAAAAACATAATGTTAATAACGTTAACACCTGCAACATAATTTTAATAGTGTTGACACCTGCAGTATAATGTTAATAACGTTAACACCTGCAACATAATTTTAATAGTGTTGACATCAACAGTATAATGTTAATAACGTTAACACCTGCATCATAATGTTAACAGTGTTAACATCTACAGCACAATGTTAATAACGTTAACACCTGCATCATAATGTTAACAGTGTTAACACCTACAGCACAATGTTAATAACGTTAACACCTGCATCATAATGTTAACAGTGTTAACACCTACAGCACAATGTTAATAACGTTAACACCTGCATCATAATGTTAACAGTGTTAACAACTACAGCATAATGATAATAATGGTAACATAATATATTCCTCTCCTGTTATTTGTGCGGCTGATGATATACTTCATAAAGTTTTCTGAATTTAGTAGATCTGTTTTTTAGAACAGGTACATTGCTAAGATTCGGGGTTCGATTCCCCGTAGTGTACACAGTGCAGATTGTCCCATGTGTAATGTCGCGCTTAATATCAAATCCAAATAAATGTTATTGTTTTTCTTCAGAGAATAAACTAAAATCTTAGGAACTACATGTTAATTACTAGTGAAACATGTATCTTGTTGTTTATACATGTTCCACTAGTAACTAACATGTAATAGTTGTTGTTTATACATGTATCACTAGTAATTAACATGTAATAGTTGTTGTTCTATTACATGTTAGTTACTAGTGGAACATGTATCAACAACAACTATTACATGTTAATTACTAGTGAAACATGTATCAACAACAACTATTACATGTTAATTACTAGTGATACATGTATAAACAACAACTATTACATGTTAATTACTAGTGAAACACGTATCA
>NW_013672350.1:31327-35067 GCF_000517525.1 Limulus polyphemus
TGTGTTGGGCAAGTTATAGGGTATCGTAGTTTTGTGTTGGGCAAGTTATAGGGTATCGTAGTTTTGTGTTGGGCAAGTTATAGGGTATCGTAGTTTTGTGTTGGGCAAGTTATAGGGTATCGTAGTTTTGTGTTGGGCAAGTTATAGGGTATCGTAGTTTTGTGTTGGGCAAGTTATAGGGTATCGTAGTTTTGTGTTGGGCAAGTTATAGGGTATCGTAGTTTTGTGTTGGGCAAGTTATAGGGTATCGTAGTTTTGTGTTAAATTTATTTCTTTATCTTACGTGTTCTCCTAACACCATGAGTATAATTTTCATGTGTTAGATATAATAATTATACATCTAAAAAGCAGTTTTCAGACTGACACATTTGTGACACGTTTCTTGGTTAATACTATACTAAAAGTACTTTACAGAATTCGGAGTCACGTGGCATACACATTTTTACTGTGTGTGCACGTGGTTGTTATTCAAGGCCTGTAACCTTGTGAGTAAAGAAGAAAATGAATTTAATCCTTCCTCCTGAGAATACCTAAGTGATGTATAAGTTTGGTCGATTACAATCCTTGGCTCTTTTCATACGTTTAGTTTCAAGCGAAAAACAAGACTTTGTTATCTGACCTCGATCCGCCCGCAAATCCTAGAGAAATGTAGCTTTAGGGCATTTTCTGGATTTAAAAAATTCCTTTCTCCTGTCTCACCTCTCGATTACATGACCGCATAGCTGATAATATTTCTCTACACGTTTTCAAGTTATTAAATATTCACTTATTTCTCAGCTTTTTATATATACGAATATGGTGAACTGGAGGTGGTTGTTTTCCTTCAGTCATACAATTATTTTACTTTGCTCTTACATTCATAACACGATTGTCATAAAGATTTAAATGTAAGTTGAGAAAGAGCGGTCAATTAAAAGTGAAATACAAATGATTAAGTGAAAAGCAACTTGTAGATATTAACAAACAACAAATGTGAAACCAGTTTGTAACCATGCGCTTAATAGTTGTTAGATTAACTTAATAGTTGTTAAATCAACTAACACTTATACTTTAGTTATTGTACCTTAAAATAGCTAAGCCTAATACTTTTACATATCTTAGATCATCTTAGCCTAATACTTTAATTATAAATACCTTAGATCAGCTAAGCCTAATACTTTTACATATCTTAGATCATCTTAGCCTAATACTTTAATTATAAATACCTTAGATCAGCTAAACCTAATACTTTTACATATCTTAGATCATCTTAGCCTAATACTTTAATTATAAATACCTTAGATCAGCTAAGCCTAATACTTTTACATATCTTAGATCATCTTAGCCTAATACTTTAATTATAAATACCTTAGATCAGCAAAGCTTAATACTTTTACATATCTTAGATCACCTAAACCTAATATTTTAATTATAAGTACCTTAGATTAGCTAAACCTAATTCTTATGTGGGTCATATCTTACATCAGCTAAGCCTAATATATTTTTCACTTACAGTCATCATGGAACTTGTTTCAAAACGTAATGGAACGCTTAGTAAAATAAATAAATAAATCCAGGTAAAACATGTTTATAGTCACAGTGGAGTTGCTATTTATATCACTCCATTGTAGGTATTACATCTGATCAGAGATAATTTATTTTACACAACTAGGAAGAATTCAATGCTATTACATCTGATCAGAGATAATTTATTTTACACAATTAGGAAGAATTCAATGCTATTACATCTGATCAGAGATAATTTATTTTACACAACTAGGAAGAATTCAATGCTATTACATCTGATCAGAGATAATTTATTTTACACAACTAGGAAGAATTCAATACTAGTACATCTGATCAGAGATAATTTATTTTACACAGTTAGGAAGAATTCAATGCTATTACATCTGATCAGAGATAATTTATTTTACGCAGTTAGGAAGAATTCAATGCTATTACATCTGATCAGAGATAATTTATTTTACACAATTCGGAAGAATTCAAACCTATTACATCTGATCAGAGATAATTTATTTTACACAACTCGGAAGAATTCAATACTAGTACATCTGATCAGAGATAATTTATTTTACACAACTAGGAAGAATTCAATGCTATTACATCTGATCAGAGATAATTTATTTTACACATCTAGGAATAATTCAATGCTATTACATCTGATCAGAGATAATTTATTTTACACGACTAGGAAGAATTCAATGCTATTACATCTGATCAGAGATAATTTATTTTACACAACTAGGAAGAATTCAATGCCTATAAAGTAAATATTCACATATATTTGACTCGTGTTTTATTTTCTCTAAACAACTTTTTTTTCACTTTGTAGGTTACTGACGTTATTTGATGACACTTTTTTTGTTCATCCAAAGTTTATTATGGAATTCTACTTACCATCCGACGGCCGGCGCCTTGCAGGATTTTTAGATGATTTTTCTCTTATGTCATCGACTACACCATTGGCCGAAGCTTCGGTGGGAGTTAAGAGTGATTTGGGATCTTATTCCAGCGGAAGAACATCGCCAGGTCACGACCTGGGTTATCATACCCTACTCTCTCGTCAAAATGCTCCACTGACTTCTACTCAGACTCCTGCTTCTACCCACAGATCCTTTGACGGACAAGCTCCTGTCTCTCCTAGCCTTTGGAGCTACCCTGAAAGCTGTCCATCCTCTGCACTAAGAACTCAAACTATTTTATCAGACACCGAGAAACTTCTAGCTACGTACAAAGGAAAAAAACTAACAAGGTGTTCACATTTGGACAGACTGACAGACGAACTTATACTGAAAGTATTTTCTTATTTATCTAGTAATCATTTGTGTGTGTGCGCTCGTGTTTGTCGCCGATGGTATTTTTTAGCATGGGAACCTCAACTTTGGACCTCCATAACCCTGACTAGTGAGAAAATCAACGTAGACTCTGGATTGAAGACACTTTTTCGGCTTCTGTGTCGTGACTCTCCTAGTGTTTGTCTGACAGTGGAGCGAATGTGTTTGAATGGTTGTGCACGTCTTACAGATAAGGGCGTGTGGACGATTGCCAAACGATGTCCAGAACTGAGAAGTATTGAGATCCGAGGATGTAGCAATGTGACCAATACAGGGGTCAATGATTTGGTTTCAAGATGTCTGAACCTGGAAAGGTTAGATTTGACAGGTAAGAATTTAGTTGTCACTTAAGCAATAAACGAGTTTATGGTATTTCAGAATATGTATTTGTCCAACAATACAGTTTTTGGTAATTATATCTTTTTTTCAGTCTTGTTGACTTGTATTTAAAAATCAGTTCTCCCACTTCAGTAGATTGTTTTGGTGGACATTTACTGATCGTTTTAATTATGTTTACTTGTATTTAAAAATCAGTTCTCCCAATTCAGTTGATTGTTTTGATGGACATTTACTGATCGTTTTAATGATGTTGATTTGTATTTAAAAATCAGTTCTCCCACTTCAGTTGATTGTTTTGATTGGACATTTACTGATCGTTTTAATGATGTTGATTGTATTTTCAGTTCTCCCACTTCAGTTTGGACATTTACTGATCGTTTTAATGATGTTGACTTGTATTTAAAAATCAGTTCTCCCACTTCAGTTACTTTGTTTTGATGTACAATTACTGATCGTTTTAATGATGTTAACTTGTATTTAAAATCAGTTCTCCCACTTCAGTTGGCTGCGTGTTTTAATGTCACTAACAGGTTAGAATTCCAGCGATGTGAGTCATAGCGTTGATGA
>NW_013672350.1:35844-41352 GCF_000517525.1 Limulus polyphemus
TTCAGTAGATTGTTTTGATGGACATTTACTGATCGTTTTAATGATGTTAACTTGTATTTAAAAATCAGTCCTCCCACTTCAGTAGATTGTTTTGATGGACATTTACTGATCGTTTTAATGATGTTAACTTGTATTTAAAAATCAGTTCTCCCACTTCAGTACTTTGTTTTGATGTACAATTACTGATCGTTTTAATGATGTTAACTTGTATTTAAAAATCAGTTCTCCCACTTCAGTTGGCTGCGTGTTTTAATGTCACTAACAGGTTAGAATTCCAGCGATGTGAGTCATAGCGTTGATGACACAGGAAAAACGCAGTTAAAGGTAAACACTGCAAAGAGATGCAACGTGTCCCTGATTTAGCCTAAGCTTTTGTTTCTAATCGTTCAGATATTTCAGACGGAAAGTTTAATATCTTGTAGCTTGTTCTGCAGCACCTTATCGTTCAGTTGAGAAAGAGTAGATCTTAATTTATCATCTTATATTTTTCATCAGAAAAGTTTGTAGTTTGTCGGAAAACAAAACCATTTTTTTCCACTTTTTGAAGTGTCGAAAGTTTGCAAAATAGAAATAGAAATTCAAATCAAAAATATGGTGTGGCTAGAAATAACAACTACGCAGTATATCTCAGTGGTACAATATAATCAAAAAAATACTTTAGGTGTGAAAAAAAAGGTGCAGCCAAAAAAGGATTGAGCGTGCGAGTTAAAGGAACGAAACCAAAATAGGTTGTCAAGCTGGTAGATACATTTATAGCATTGATAAGATTTTACAGCAAATGTTCATTCATTAGTTAGCCTGGCCACGTTTTTTGTTGAACTTAGGGCATGATAGTGGGTAATACAAAATACGCGGCCTAGATAACTAATGAATGAATATTTGTTGTAAAATTCTTATCAATGCTATAAGTGCAGCTACCAGTTTGGCCACCAATTTTTATTTCATTTATTTAAATCACACGCTCAATCCATTTTATCCGCACTTTTTTTTTTAACACCTAAGGTGTTTCTGATTACATATTGTTGCGTCAGCGAGGTCACGTGACTAGTGTCACGCCACTCGTTCTCTCGAACCTTCGGGAATTTTCGGGAGATTACTAGATATAGGGTAGTCTGGTATATATATATGATGGTGACAAGGTGACGAGACAATGTGTGTAGGTAGCGAGTAATTGAACTGCAGTCAGAAAGTATTGTTGAAGTTAAAGTTCGTTGTTAAAACGTTTGTTATAGAGCGACTGTTGAAAATAAGTGTATCGGTAAAGTTATATTCAGAAAGAATAAACCAGTTTTATTAAGTAAGGACTTGTGTCGCTAAAGTTTCGTCGGAACGAAGTTACGGAAAATCAATTAACGACTGGAGGCGTAACAATATCATAACTTTTGTCAATATACACCAACAAACCACAGCTAGTAAGAAAGTGACATTCGACAATAACCAACATTAGCTTTAGGAACGCGACCACATTATTTGGAACAGACCTATACTTTATAGAACCAACCAGATCCTTTAAAATATATGGTGGTAGTTTTTTCTCTGTAAAACAGTGTTAATAGCTTTTTTTTCTAACAACGCCATGGAATTTAGATTAACAGTTTTTTTCATCACCCGCATGCACTCGGTACAGTCGTATCAAGCATCATTATTTACATTAATTGCTTAAGCTAATATCACGTGACGCTAAAAGTTCTTTAATTAGGAAAATGTCATACAATTTAGTCAATCTGTGTTTAAAAATTGGCAATGAATAATAACTGTTTACCCGTATGATGTTTTGATATTTGAGCTAGAAACCATTAATCTAGTTTTCTTGGCCTAACCAATACTTGTGTATCTGGATGTGTTTTCACCCTATAATTTTGCTTATAATCAGCCATCTTAATCAAAAACTAAAAACGGTCAAACATGAGCGGTTTTTGTTTAATAACTTTGCACGTGTGTCTTATATTTAGACCGCATTTGACACCTAATTGTAGGTTATAAAGTTCTATCAGGGTACAAAATTTGAAAAAAATACATAAAAGATAAGAATGTTTTTCTATCAAATAAAGTTTCTGTAGTTTCGGTGTGAAAAAGAGAATAAATTCAATCAAAATTCGAGATGTTATATCTGGTGTATTTATTAATAGATTGTCTTGAATTGTAGATATTATATCTGGTGAATTTATAATATATTGTCTTGAATTGGAGATGTTATATCTGGTGTATTTATTAATATATTGTCTTGAATTGGAGATGTTATATCTGGTGTATTTGTTAATGTATTGTTTTGAATTGGAGATGTTATATCTGGTGTATTTATTAATGGATTGTCTTGAATTGGAGATGTTATATCTGGTGTATTTATGAGTATATTGTCTTGAATTGGAGATGTTATATCTGATGTATTTCTTAATGGATTGTCTTAAATTGGAGATGTTATATATGGTGTATTTATGAATATATTGTCTTGAATTGGAGATGTTATATCTGGTGTATTTATGAATATATTGTCTTGAATTGGAGATGTTATATCTGATGTATTTCTTAATGGATTGTCTTAAATTGGAGATGTTATATATGGTGTATTTATGAATAGATTGTCTTGAATTGGAGATGTTATATCTGGTGTATTTATTAATGAATTGTGTTGAATGGGAGATATTATATCTGACGTATTTCTTAATGAATTGTCTTGAACTGAAGATGTTATATCTGGTGTATTTCTTAATGGATTGTCTTGAATTGGAGATGTTATATCTCGTGTATTTGTTAATGGGTTGTCTTGAATTGGAGATGTGATATCTGGTGTATTTATTAATATATTGTCTTGAATTGGAGATGTTATATCTCGTGTATTTGTTAATGGGTTGTCTTGAATTGGAGATGTTGTATCTGGTGTATTTCTTAATAGATTGTTTTGAAATTTGGTATAAGAATTAAGGGTCTAGTAGAGCACGTCCACTGAAAATGTGTGATAATTTGGATTACCACAGTCCAAGCTACAGAAAGTGGAAAATTGCTAAACTATCACTTCTGTTAATAACACACAGTGTTATTAAAGGTTATCTTGGCTGCACGACACATTACCGTGCATCTTGATTTTATCATTCTACCAGCGGGATACTCTAACAAGATCAGCTTATTCTTGCTACCAGCGGGATACTCTCTGATATGATCATCTTATCCTTACCACCAGTGGATACTCTCTGGTATTATCAGCTTATCCTTATTAACAGTGGCATACTCTCTGATATGATCATCTTATTCTTACTAACAGTGAGATGCTCTCTGATATGATCATCTTATTCTTACCACCAGTGGATACTCTCTGGTATTATCAGCTTATCCTTATTAACAGTGGCATACTCTCTGATATTATCAGCTTATCCTTACTACCAGTGGATACTCTCTGATATGATCAGCTTATCCATACTTACAATGGTTATCTATCTGATGTGATCTGTCTGTCTTAACTGGCGGTGGAGTATTGTTTGGTAGAGCACATATTAAAGAAAAAATTAGCTTATGCAGAACCAAATTTTGTGAAATCAAAATCCTTCCTTGCTAAAAAATATTCTGAATTAAAACCAAGAATTAGAAAAGAACTAAAAGTCGTTATTTTGAACCCTGCTTTCAGGGGGAGGGAAGTTATGATTAATGTCACAGTTTTACAGATCAACAATATTAGTCCATAGTTCTGATAATAACACTTTGTACAATGTGTGCACTTTCAGGTGTGAATTCACATAAACATTGTGTAATGTGTGAACTTTCAGGTGTGAATTCACATAAATATTGTGTAATGTGTGCACTTTCAGGTGTGAATTCACATAAACATTGTGTAATGTGTGCACTTTCAGGTGTGAATTCACATAAACATTGTGTAATGTGTGCACTTTCAGGTTGAGTTCATATAAACATTGTGTAATGTGTGCACATAAACATTAACAATAAAATATAAAAATGTTTTCAGTTTCTATTTGGTGAAATTATAAAGTATGTCATAAACCTATTGTAGTGTCCCCTCTCAAGCGTCAACAACTTACGTCATAAACCTATTGTAATTTCCCCTCTCAAGCGTCAAAAACCTACGTCATAAACCTATTGTAGTTTCTCCTAACAGGCATCTAAAACTTACGTCATGAGCCTATTGTAGTGTCCCCTCTCAAGCGTCAAAAACCTACGTCATAAGCCTATTGTAGTTTCTCCTAACAGACTTCTAAAACTTACGCCATAAAGATTATTGTAGTTTCTCCTAACAGACTTCTAAAACTTACGTCATAAAACTATTGTAGTTTCTCCTAACAGACTTCTAAAACTTACGTCATAAAGATTATTGTAGTTTCTCCTAACAGACTTCTAAAACTTACGTCATAAAGATTATTGTAGTTTCTCCTAACAGACTTCTAAAACTTACGTCATAAAGATTATTGTAGTTTCTCCTAACAGACTTCTAAAACTTACGTCATAAAGATTATTAAAATACTTTCTTTCACGTTCCAGAAATGAAAGTTGGAAAAACTGTTACTTGATGTTCCACATAAAATGTGTCGTCTGGATCATCTCATGCTAAGAAAGTTTAAATACACACTAACGGAATCATACCAAGTTTATAAGAATACTAGTTTCGACATTTCACATGTTCTCTTCAGTTCAACGTTGTTTTATTGATAAATTCCTTTATACTGTATTGTGTATTTACCTATTATAATGTTCTAAGAAGTTTGGTTTTATCTTGATTATAAAATGTTCACGTGTCGTCTAGATCAACTCATGTTTTGGATGACATCAAAGTAGACGTTCTAAGAAGTTTAGTTGTCTACGTGTTGACGAATAACTTGAAAAACGTGTTTCCTTTGACATACGTTTTCTAGATCAGTTCATGTTGGCTGCTATCCAAATTAATATTTCTTTAGGGTTTATGCTTGATAATGTCGTCCATTTTTTATAAGTTGAAACAAATTTAATCTCTCGAGTATAAACACGGAAGAAATAAATTTTATCTAAACGCCACGTTCTGTTAATGAGGGAGTTGGTTGAACCCGGATTAAATCAAGGGTGTGTATCTAACTTCCACGTGATACATGTGAGCTGAGTTACCCCTCAACAGACATTATTAGTAAACAACAAAAGTCCCGGTACATTGAGGAATTTTAGGTGATGCAAGCACGTGATCGGCACGTAAACGTTTTCTACCACCATTATCTTGAGACATTTACCGAGTTCAAAAGAACCATTGGTTGTTCTTATGTATAAGTACTCCTTTTCGTCTGTCCTGTTTCTTGGTTTCTCTAAATACCGTGTCACCTTTCAAGTAAACAAAAAACGGTTTGTAACTCATTCAATATGATATCAACTAATGATAAAACGGTTTGTAACTCATTCAATATGATATCAACTAAAGATAAAACGGTTTGTAACTCATTCAATATGATATCAACTAAAGATAAAACGGTTTGTAACTCATTCCATATTATATCAACTAAAGATAAAACGGTTTGTAACTCATTCAATATGATATCAACT
>NW_013672350.1:42124-43261 GCF_000517525.1 Limulus polyphemus
ATAAATATAATAGTACTATCTGTTGTATGTTATCTATATAAATATAATAGTACTGTTGTATGTATCTATATAAATATAATAGTACTGTCTGTTATATATTATCTATATAAATATAAAGTACTGTCTGTTGTATGTTATCTATATGAATATAATAGTACTGTCTGTTGTTGTATCTATATAAATATAATAGTACTGTTTGTCTGTCCATGTAACTACTTCGTAGGGTGTGGATGGATCTTCACAAGAATTGGTATGGAGGTTCACTAAGTCCATGAGGAGGTACATACAAATTACCAGTTGAGTATTTTGTGTTTTGCAGTTTTTATGGGCGTTTTTTTACCGCTACTTCTCCCCTTGTCGATGGATCTTCACCAAATGCCATGAAGGTTTGTTGGGTCCATGCAGAGAAAGAAGCAAATTTTCAGTTTGACATTTTGTGTTTTGCAGTTTTTGTGGGCATTTTTTTTTGTATCAACAATAAATTCTTAGAATTAGCAATACATCTATCAACAATACAGCCTCGAGAATATTCAATATTCATATGCTCTTAAAGAAGACGCTCTATCGTAGTCATTATCATACAATTGTAATATTTGTTAACATTATGGCTTATTTCATTCTATAAAGGAACTGAGTTCAATTTCCTGTAATAACTATATAATGAATTCGCCCAAGTGTGGATGGCATGTTATCATTGGGAGGATAAATACCAATCTTTGGAATATGATTTTCTAAACAATTGTTCCAAACAGTAATATTATGAAGGAGCTGAGAAAATAGCAAGTTGTCACACTGCAGGGGATCAAGGGAGATGTGCAAGCTTCACTCTGTAAACGTTTATACAGTTTTATCTTTAATCTGTTCCGACAACTGTACAACTTAAGACAGACGGAATGTAGAGTTGGCTATACAACTTAAGACAGATGGAATGTAGAGTTGGCTATACAACTTAAGACAGATAGAATGTAGAGTTGGCTATACAACTTAAGACAGATAGAATGTAGAGTTGGCTATACAACTTAAGACAGATAGAATGTAGAGTTGGCTATACAACTTAAGACAGACGGAATGTAGAGTTGGCTATACAACTTAAGACAGACGGAATGTAGAGTTGGCTATACAATTTAAGACAGACGG
>NW_013672350.1:43503-45443 GCF_000517525.1 Limulus polyphemus
GATTGGCTATACAACTTAAGACAGATAGAATGTAGAGTTGGCTATACAACTTAAGACAGATAGAATGTAGAGTTGGCTATACAACTTAAGACAGACGGAATGTAGAGTTGGCTATACAACTTAAGACAGACGGAATGTAGAGTTGGCTATACAACTTAAGACAGACGGAATGTAGAGTTGGCTATACAACTTAAGACAGACGGAATGTAGAGTTGGCTATACAACTTAAGACAGACGGAATGTAGAGTTGGCTATACAACTTAAGACAAATGGAATGTAGAGTTGGCTATTCAACTTAAGACATTTCTATCAACCTCTAAACTACCTAACTTATCACGTCAAACAATGCCTTTCTCACACTATCTACCTATCATTAAAAATAAGAACTGACATTTAACATACGTTCAATTCAGTAATGTTTTATTTCTTTATAGATACATACAGGTGGTTATCAATGATTAACAATATACAAGAAACAGAGTTAGAATTCAACGATAAAGTAACAATCTAGAGATAGAGAGAGAGAATTTATATGTGAGTGAGAGACACAAGGTTAATAGAGCATAGATAGACAGGGGTTAATAATACAGAGAACGATACTGGGTTAACAACAGTCTATTTTCACGTTACTTTGCTGACATTTTATTTTTCAACCCGTTTTTAGGTTGCTGTGTTAATCTTGTTGTTCCATTTTCCTTCTTCTACCTTTTCAAGTCATGTTAATCTTGTTTTTATTCTCTTTATTGCTCATTTTAAAATTGTTCTGACAACTTTAATTTTTAGTCAACATTATTTTAAAATTGTTCTGTTAACCCTGTTGTTTAGTTTTCTGTCAACTCTTATTTCATGTTGTTCTGTTAGCCTTGTTTAGTTTTCTGTCAATTCCTATTTCATGTTATTCTGTTAACCCTGTTGTATAGTTTCCGTCAACTCCTATTTCAAGTTATTCTGTTAACTCTGTCGTTTAGTTTTCCGTCAACTTCTATTTCAAATTGTTCTGTTAAACCTGTTGTCTAGTTTTCTGTCAACTCCTATTTCATGTTGTACTGTTAACCCTGTTGTCTGTTTTTCTGTCAACTCCTATATCATGTTGTTCTGTTAACCTTGTTTAGTTTCCGTCAATTCCTATTTCATGTTATTCTGTTAAACCTGTTGTTTAGTTTTCCGTCAACTCCTATTTCAAGTTATTCTGTTAACTCTGTTGTTTAGTTTTCCGTCAACTCCTATTTCATGTTATTCTGTTACCCCCGTTGTTTAGTCTTCCGTCAACTCCTATTTCAAGTTGTTCTGTTAACCCTATTGTATAGTTTCCGTCAACTCCTATTTCAAGTCGTTCTGTTAACTCTGTTGTTTAGTTTTCCGTCAACTCCTATTTCATGTTATTCTGTTAACTCTGTTGTATAGTTTCCGTCAACTCCTATTTCATGCTGTTCTTCCAATCCTCAATTTTTCAACCCTTCCATTTTCACGTTTTGTCTAGACATTTTGTTCACTCCTTCCTTTCTAGATATATTGTGACCTAAGGTTCTTTCCCGTTTTTTTCTTTTTCTCCTTCAGTTTTTAAGCAATAAAAAGTATTTTTACAGCAATTCTTGAAGAACATATGACTTTCCAAACAGCTTATTGACGGGTTATAACAATAGGTACTAAATGTAGTTTATTCTCTGGTGGTTTAAATACCATTGGTTGACAGTATAGGAGTCACTCATTTACAGCTTATTGACGGGTTATAACAATAGGTACTAAATGTAGTTTATTCTCTGGTGGTTTAAATACCATTGGTTGACAGTATAGGAGTCACTCATTTACAGCTTATTGACGGGTTATAACAATAGATACTAAATGTAGTTTATTCTCTGGTGGTTTAAATGCCATTGGTTGACAGTATAGGAGTCACTCATTTACAGCTTATTGACGGGTTATAACAATAGATACTAAAT
>NW_013672350.1:46443-48565 GCF_000517525.1 Limulus polyphemus
TACTAAATGTAGTTTATTCTCTGGTGGTTAAAACACCACTGGTTGACAGTATAGGAGTCACTCATTTACAGCTTATTGACGGGTTATAACAATAGGTACTAAATGTAGTTTATTCTCTGGTGGTTTAAATACCATTGTTTGACAGTATAGGAGTCACTCATTTACAGCTTATTGACGGTTTATAACAATAGATACTAAATGTAGTTTATTCTCTGGTGGTTTAAAACACCACTGGTTGACAGTATAGGAGTCACTCATTTACAGCTTATTGACGGGTTATAACAATAGGTACTAAATGTAGTTTATTCTCTGGTGGCTTAAATGACATTGTTTGACAACATAGGAGTCACTCATTTGCAGCTTATTGACGGGTTATAACAATAGGTATTAAAAGTAGTTTATTCTCTGGTGGTTTAAATACCATTGGTTGACAAGTTTGTTGTAACTAAATGGTGTTTTCACATTTCAGAGTTTAATTTTATTTTCGTCCTTTCTCTGGGTCCTTGCTTCAAAGTTCAATGTAACTCGTGTTCCGTGTTCTTTTCAGGGCTGTTTTACTTGTCAGGTATGCACGGATTGGGTTCTTTTGTCGCCTGTGTTGCTGCCTACAGGTAACTGTTCCTGTTTAATTTCGTATTGAGTAACCCCACTGAGTATTGTAACACGAAGCTTAGTAGCGTTGTTCCTCGGTAATGTTGTTTTACTGTTGACACCGACTGTTACGCTGCATTACCTTAAACCTTAACACGCCCCATGAGTTCTCTTTGAGGTCCACCCGTTGTAATAAACACGAAAGACTACACATGGCGAGTGTTAAACACTACCGTTATTTCAAGATATCACTTATGGTGTTTTATAAATTTTTTCAAAGAAATATGGCTAGTAATAGATTGGATAAAACAAAATATTATTCGCTGTCGTACAAGTGAAATTAGTGCCCTGAGAAAATGGTTTAATTTCTATGATTTTACCACAAACGTGGTTGATAATTTTTACAGCCGGAAATCTGTAAATAAATATATTCATATTTATACAAAAAAGATCTAACATTTTTCAAACATCGTAAGTGATAAAGTTAGTGTTACCTGTACATACAGGTTGGATCTCAAACCATGACCTGCTGTGAATTACCTGGTGATAAAGTTAGTGTTACCTGTATATACAGGTTGGATCTCAAATCATGACCTGCTGTGAATTACCTGGTGATAAAGTTAGTGTTACCTGTATGTACAGGTTGGATCTCAAACCATGACCTGCTGTGAATTACCTGGTGATGAAGTTAGTGTTACCTGTATGTACAGGTTGGATCTCAAACCATGACCTGCCGTGAATTACCTGTTGATAAAGTTAGTGTTACCTGTGTACACAGGTTGGATCTCAAACCATGACCTGCTGTGAATTATCTGCTGAAAACGTTGGTGCTACCTGTACATGCGCATTAAGCCCCAAACCAAGACATGCTGTGGATTACCTGCTGAAAACGTTGATGCTACCTGTACATGCGCATTAAGCCGCAAACCATGACCTGCTGTGGATTACCTGCTGGAAACGTTAGTGCTACCTGTACATGCGTATTAAGCCACAAACCATGACCTGCTGTGGATTAGCTGCTGAAAACGTGAGTGCTACCTGTACATGCGGGATAAGCCCCTAACCATGTCCTGCTGTGGATTACCTGCTGAAAACGTTAGTGCTACCTGTACATGCATATTAAGCCACAAACCATGACCTGCTGTGGATTACCTGTACATGCGGGTTAAGCCCCAAAACCATGACCTGCTGTGGATTACCTGCTGAAAACGTTAGTGCTACCTGTACATGCGGGTTAAGCCCCAAACCATGACCTACTATGGATTATCGTGTGACAAAGTTGGTGCTACCTGTACATGTGGGTTAAGTCCCAAACCATTACCTGCTGTGGATTACCTTGTAATAAAGTTGGTGCTACCTGAACACGCGGGATAAGTCCAAAACCATGATCTGCTGTGGATTACCTGTTTAAAACGTTAGTGCTACCTGTACATGCGTATTAAGCCACAAACCAAGACCTGCTGTGGATTACCTGCTGAAAACGTTAGTGCTACCTGTACATGCGTATTAAGCCACAAACCAAGACCTGCTG
>NW_013672351.1:0-2024 GCF_000517525.1 Limulus polyphemus
GAGGGGAAAACGTGACGCGGTAGGGTAAGGTAATGTGTGTGTATAGAGTGAGTAATTGAACTGCAGTTAGAGAGCACGAGAGACGTTACAGCGTTTGTTTAGCGCGATTGTTGAAGTTGAGTGTATTGGTAAAGTTATATTCGGAAATAATAAACCAGTTTTATTAAGAAAGAACTTGTGTCGCTTAAGTTTCGTTGGAACGAAGTTACGGAAAGTTAATGAACACAGGGAGACGTAACAATAACTTAATTAAATGTACAGAGTTTACAAACACAAATTTAAAATACAACAAAGTCTCTTGATTTTACAGGACGTATATTCTTCCATACTGGTCTCTGATTCATTGGCTTCTGCTTCACGTGGGGTTCATCTGCTCCATCAGGAAATGTCCCATTATCGGTAACAGTCACATCAGTGGTTGTAACTTCATTAAGGGTTTCACTGTTTCCCTTCGACAATGGTTTTTCAGGTGACATGTCTTCAGCAGCATCATTTGTTCAGTTGTTCACTTCATTCCAACTGAAATGACCTGGATCATGTACCACCTTTGACTTACTCGCCGACCACATTTTATTCGAAAAGTCACGTCTGAGAGACGATCCACTATTTCATATGGGCCTTCCCATGGAGAAGACAACTTAGGAGACTCCCCTTTGGTCTTCCTGGCATTATACAACCACACCTTGTCTCCTGGTACAAAGCTAACTTCAGTAGATCTCTTATCATAACATAGCTTTATGGAATCAGCAGACGTTTTCAAGTTTGAATGCACTTGATGGTGAATATCATCCATCCTTTCAGATAACAACTTCACAAACTCTGGCACATTTTCAGGCAACTCTTCATAAGGTGGGTGTCCTGTTATCAGATCCACTGGCAACCAAAGTTCCCGACTAAACATCAGCTTTGCTGGAGTGTATCCAGTGGCTTCATGCTTTGCTGTTCTATAGGCCATTAACAGCGGAGGGAGTAAGACATCCCAGTCATCTTGGCAACCATTACACAACTTTGCCAATTCTTGTCCCAGTGTCCAAATGTACTTTTCTACCATCCCATCAGACTGTTGATGAAGTGGCGTTGTTCTGGTCTTTCATATGCCAAACAACTTGCAGCATTCATGGAACACAGCTGATTCAAAGTTACGGCCTTGATCTGAATGCAGTTCGTATGGCATACCTTACCTGAAGAAGAAATCACTAATAGCCAAAGCTACAGTTCTAGCTTCCTGATTTGATATTGCATATGCTTCAGGTCACTTGGTGAAATAATCCATTACCACATAAATGTACCTGTTTCCAGCACGAGTTTGGAGCAAATGACCAGCAATGTCAATGGATACTCATTCCATTGGTGCACCAACTTGATATAACTTCATTAGAGCAAGCCCCTTATGCTTTGGTCCTCTTTTTGCACAACATGTACTGCAGGTCCTGCACCATTCTTCCACATCTTGCCTCATTCCTATCCAGTAAAATCTCTGTCATAGGTGAATCAATGTCTTCTTAACTCCAAGATGTCCTCCTGTTAAACTATCATGGGATTGATACAGCACAACTTCCCGTAACTTCCTTGGTATAACCGTTTGCCAGGTCGTCACTTTCCCATCTGCAGTTTCCCATCTTCGGAGAATAATACCATCTTCAAGCTTCAACTGGTTCCATTTTGCCCAATAGTTCTTTGTCACAGGACTTAAGCTAGACGCCTTCTTGCAAAACACTTGCTTGTAGAAAATCAATTATTGGCTTCAAATCTTGGTATTTCTCCTGCTCTGCTTTAATATATATACCTGATTCCACTTCACCATCATCAACTCCTTCAGTCACTTTGACTTCAGCATGATGGCACCTGATTAGTTCAACCACCCTTTTAACACTTACCAGAATTCGGCCTTTGTTGTTCTCAAATGTCATTTTATCAAAATTAACTACACCCTTCCTCGGTAGTAAGTAGTTCAAAGCTAGTATGCATTGGTCTTCAATGTCAGCCAAATATACTTTCTGTCTGTCCTTCATGCCCATGAGCTC
>NW_013672351.1:3096-4609 GCF_000517525.1 Limulus polyphemus
AGCATGGACTCTAGTCCTTAACCTAGCTCTGTAGAGTTTGGACTGATTTTTAGTTCCATACCTGAGTTTTAGAGAGCTACCAGTGCTCTATAGTTGTGCGTGTCATCTGCTGACAATTGTCCAAGTATTTCCATTGGTTGTCCCTTCAAGCTCGTTGCCAGATATACTGCTTTCTGCTCTTCTGTCCAGCCATTCATCTCTGCCAGGAGCTCACATTGTGCTCTATATGCTTCCCACGGTGCCTTCCCATCGAATTCCTGTGGCTTCCTTCATACTAGATCACCTCTATTGCTGACATTCATATCTGGGATGTGACTTCTAACAGGACTGAAAATGTTTGCATTAGGGTTGAGCTGCGGGGTCTGGAAGGAGCTTGCTATTGTCTGGGGCTGATTAAGTCGATGGTTAATGTATCATTCTGTGTAAAAGACAGTAAATCATCCTTTAATGTATTTAATTCGCTTTGAAATTTACTAATGTTTTCTATTTGTACTTCTTCCCACTGTTGTTGACTTTTCTGTAGTTGCTGCTGACTTTCATGCAACTGTTGGAGACTTTCTTGTTCCAGTTGCCACTACTGTAATCTCTTTTCTCGTTTATTTTCTTTCTCCCCCAACCACTGTTGTAGTCTCTTTTCTTGTTTCTTTTCTCGTTCTTCTTGTTTCTTTTCTTTTCCTCCAACAACTGTTGTAATCTCTCTTCTTGTTTATTTTGCTGTTCGAACTGCCACTGTTTCAGGTTTTCTTGCAACTGCTGTTGTCTCTCTTTTAGTTTCTTTTCTTGTTTCTTTTCTCGTTCTTCTAGTTTCTTTTGCTGTTCTTGTATTGCTGCCATCAAATCTGCTAAGCTGTAGTTTGATTTTCCACCTCTAGTTCCCTCTTCTTCTTTTTTATTTTTATTTTCCGTCCCACTTTCTGACACCAGTTTGTTACGTCTCTGTTTGTTTGTTAATTTCCCGTAAAAATTCTTCCCGAGAAACTTCAGCGATACAAGTCCTTTCTTAAATAAAACTAGTTTATTCTTTCTCAATACAACTTTGCAATACAGTTAATTTCCACACTTAAACACACGTTATAATTCTCAACGAACGATTCACGCACTTTACTTGCTACCGCGCTTGACTCAGTTATCCGTCTATATCTTCAATCTCTCTGTCTGCTTTTCCCCGTTCCGATTGATTGTCGGGCTTATATATATAAAAATAGAGGACGCATAGAGAAGACTAGAGTTGCCACGAACAGACAAGATCCTTCTAGAATCTCATGACGTATTACTTGAGTCAAGTAACTTGCGCTGTCGTAACAGTATTAATGCTTGCGCTTGTAATGGATCAATGAACTGCAGTAATATGTAAAATTGCAAAACATTATTCATGTACTAGCTGGAGTACCCGTCACCTGGAAGAAAGGTGTGTAAATTCATGATTAATGATAGGTTATCTTAGGACATGAAAAGTTACTTCCCTTATATGTAATTGTGAAAACCACCCATAAAAACTGCAAAACACAAAACG
>NW_013672351.1:5235-9897 GCF_000517525.1 Limulus polyphemus
AGTTCAATTACTCACTATCTACACACACATTACATTCCCGCGTCACGTTGTCCCCTCTTATATATACCCGACTACCCTATATCTAGTAACTACTAGAGTATTCGCCAAAGTACAGGATAGTTCTAGAAACGTGGCGTCACAGTAGTCATGTGACTCGCTGACGCAACACATTGTTAGAGTCACGTTACGGCATACCAGAGAAACTGAACGTTACAAGCAGTTTTAGTTATATTTGAATTTACAATAGTGAAACAATAATAATAATCTATACATTGTTAGAGTCACGTTACGGCATACCAGAGAAACTGAACATTACAAGCAGTTTTAGTTATATTTGAATTTACAATAGTGAAACAATAATAATAATCTATACATTGTTAGAGTCACGTTACGGCATACCAGAGAAACTGAACGTTACAAGCAGTCAGTTTTATGAATTAACGAATATCCAAATATAAATCAGTTGTATGTACTAACCCTGATGAAGCCGCAAAGGCGAAACGTTGGTTTAAATAAAAAGTTCTTTTATAATTATCTGGAGTTTAAAGATTGTTTTTCTATAGCCTTTTATTCAAAACTTGCAAAAGTTATTAATAAATATTTCCTTATATTTATCGCTCGGGTTATTAGGTTGACAGTGTGTGTGTATTCTGAACCCATGACATAAAAGCCATTGTTAGAACGCATTGTTAACAAAACGCACTGGCTTTTCCATATATTGCAAGTTGTTATATAAGGAACCACTTCTTATCTATGTGGTTTTTCGCTAGCTTGCCTCATTAAAAATAATTTACCGACATTTCACTGCCTCGACTGCACTTTTCTGCCTCTTTGTTAGTCAAGCTTAGTTTTGCAAAATTTATTTCAGTTAGCTGTCAAATGTGAGGTTAGGGTATACTATGGGGTGGTAGTATTTGGCCCGTCATATTTGATGGGTTACACGCTAGTCCCATAAAAGTTAAAACCAATCTATAACATTCCAGAATAGTTAAAACCAATCTATAACATTCCAGAATAGTTTTGTTGCTAAGCGACGATATATATTATTGATCATTACCAAAAAAGGAGCATGAAAGCTTTCTCGACAGTATAACATCCTATAATAGTTAAAAACCACTATAAAATCCCATAATAGTTAAAACTACCTTATAACATCCTATAATAGTTACAAACTACTGTAAAACAATCCATAATAATTAAAACACTCTATAACATCCCATAATAGTTTTTTTTTTTTTTTTTTTTTTGCTAAGCGATGATATATATTGTTGATCATTGCTAAAAAAAAAGCGTGAAAGCGGTCACGACAGTATAACATCCCATTTTCTGTCTTTGTTGGTCAAGCTTGATTTCGCAAAATATATTTATTTTAGTTAGCTATGAAATGTGAGGTTAGTGTACACAGTGAGGTGGGGGTGGTAGTAATTGCCACGTCATTTTTGACGGGCTATATGCTAGTAATAGTCAAAAACCACTATAACATCCCATAACAGTTAAAAAATCACTATAACATCCCATAATAGTTTAAAAACCATTATAACATAATAGTTACAAAACACTCAATAACACCCATAATAGTTTTAAAAAACACTATAGCATCCCATGATTATTAAAACACTCTAACATCCCATAATAATTAAAACAACCCTATAACATCCCATAATAATTAAAACAACCCTATAACATCCCATAATAGTTAAAACACTAATATTCCATGGTGGACACATTTCTTTTCTATGTGGTTTTTTCGCACGTACGTAGATAAGTAATAATATGCAAAAAAAGAAAGTTACAAACAGAATTATATATCTAATATTTAAACGCCTACAAATGAAAACATACTTCACAACAAACCTTTTTTTTTCCAAAGCCTTCGATCCTGTTCTTAGGACTGCTATTAGGCTAACTGAGCACTATGTTAATTGTAAATTCTCATTTAAAGTACTGTGTATCAGAAGGAAAATATTCCAATGGGTGTTAAAGGTTAAACGACACGCGTTTTTACTTGTAACAAACATCCCATAATAGTTAAACACTTTATAACGCCCCAATAAAAGTTAAAACCAATCTATAACATCCCGTAATACTTAAAAATACTGTATAACATCCTATAATAGTTTAAAAAACCACTATAACGTCCTATAATGGTTGAAGTAAAACACTATAACATCCCATAATAATTAAAAACTCACCCTACGACATCCCATAATTGTTTTAAAAATCACTCTATAACATCACATAATAGTTAAAGAAAAACACTATAATGTCCCATAATAGTTAAAACACTCTAACATTCCATAGTGGACACATCTATGTGGTTTTTTGCAAAAAAAAAAAAAAAGATATACGCACGTAGATAAGTAATGATAACCAGGTGCACACCCTCAGGGTCTACTTAATGTGTGTGCAAAATTTCAGGTTTCTAGGTTCTTTCCTTTTGGAGTTATGGCAGTCACACACACATAGAACTACAGACACGCCCTTTTATTATAATAAACTAGCGAAAGTACCCAGCTTTGCTCGGGTTATTAGGTTGATATATTCTAGTGAATATGTCATTGTATGTATTCGGAACCTATATTAGCATAGAAGTCACAAATATTTTAAATATTTTTATTTCCCAGAAACATAAAAAACACTTATTTTTATGTGGTTTTTCGCTAGCTTACCTCATTAAAAAGATGCGCGCACACTTGTGGATAAGATAAGTAATAAGTGCACACACTCAGGGTCCACTTAGCATTTCGTAATATAAGGAACTACTTCTTTTCTATGTGTAATATAAGGAACCATTTCTTTCCTATGTGGTTTTTCGCTTGCTTGCCACTAAAAAGATGCGCACGCGAATGCGCGCACGCACGGGGACTTGCATAAGTAATAATCCCAGGTGCACACCCTTAGGGTCGCTCAGTGTGTGTGCAAAATTTCAGATTTCTAGATTCTTTCTCCTTAGAGTTAGGGCAGTCATACACACACACACACACAGACACGGCCTTTTATTATTATAGATTAGTGTCATCATATTCATTTTTACGTTGTGTTCTTTAAATACTATCATTGAAATTATTGAAGGCTGTATAGTTGTTAACTGCTTTCCTCTCATTATTCACAAATTTAGTTTGCTAAATTTTATGAAATTCTCCTAATTAAAAGAGTGTTTAGTGTCATGTGATATTAGCTTAAGCAAGTAGGTAAATAATGATGCTTCATATGGCTGTACACCTGCATGCAGGTGATGACAGGAAACTATTAATCTAGATTCCATGGTGTTACTATAAAGAAAGCTTTTAACACAGTTTTAGAGAGGAAAACTACCACCATATATTTTAAAGAATCTGGTTGATTGTGTTAAGTATAGGCCTGTTCCGAATAATAGAGTTGTGATCCTAAAGCTAATGTTGGTTACTATCCAGTGTCATTTTCTTAGGTGTGAAAAAAAAAGGTGCGACCAAAAAAAGGATTCAGCACGCAACTTAAAGGAATGAAATCAAATTGGCGGCCAAACTGGTAGCTACATTTATAGCATTGATAAAAATGTGATGTGTATTTTATTTTAAAACGAATTCAAACAAAATTATGGATAAGTCATTACTTTGTATAATTATTATAGTTATCTTTTATAATTAGTTTAATAAACATATATACAGATATGACATAATAATATAAACACTGTAGGTTTGGTTCTATCTTTGAACTGTCAGGCATTATAGAAATAATCAAATTTAATTTTAGTTTGCCATACTTCAAATCTCTGCTACAGAAGTAGGAGGAGAAGGATGATTCTTGTCTTTAATAAACTAAAACTTATATATTAATAATAAGTTGTTTAGTGGTATCAGCCTCTCTCTCTAAACAGTAATCTGTTTAGGACTTTTAAGTAATGCTTTTAGTAACGCGATCCTACATGACGTTTAGGTAGGCGAGACCAAGCCTTGTCCAGAGCCCTTACACTACGTTTAGGTGAGAACTGTTTACATAATCTATTATGGTTGCCTTCATACTTCTTGCTAATTAGCTCTAAAAAGAAAAAAAAAATCAAAATAGAAAAAGCAACGTTTATGCATAAAGTACGCACACTGATATGCTAAATGCACCAAAATCAACTTGTTATACGATTTTTTGGCGCTTATGATAATTTATTTTTTCGACATCTATGTCCTTGAAGTACACTGAATACATGAAATTTACTGACTTTTCCCAATTTCTGTAGATAAAATGAAATTCTCTGTTTCCTTGGTCGGGAAGGCAAAATATAAAATTTACTGACTTTTCCCGGTTTATTTGACCCGTGGGAACCATCGACGTAGTGAGAGGGTTCAGGTGGCATTTGCCTCCAGGCGCCGGGTTTGGGGGACACCAAATTAACAACCAGTTTACCCAAAATCTAGCTGTTCCCGTAAGACTAAGGCTCATTAAAATGTTTTTATTATACTTGACATCAAATTTTAGTATACCATCAGAAACATTATGCTTTGTTTTTCAGTGTTAGATTAATTAGAATAAATAATTTACGAGGCCAGATGGTTATGGCGCTCGACTCGCAAGCTCAGGGTCGCGGGTTCGAATCTCCGTCCCACCAAACATGCTCGCCCCTTTTAGCCGTGGGGGCGTTATATTCTGACGGTCATTCCCATTCGTTGGTAAAAGAGTAGCTCAAGAGTT
>NW_013672351.1:9907-17596 GCF_000517525.1 Limulus polyphemus
TGCTAAATTAGGGACGGCTAGTGCAGATAGCCCTCGTGTAACTTTGCGCGAAATTCAAAACAAACTATATTAATGTTGGATATTACGTGTTACGATGCCGTATTTTTGTAATATTTTTGTTACACTTACTTGTGAGGCGCTGCAGGTGTACCGCCTGATCAATGACGTGTAACTAACGGTTTTTAGCACGTGCGTTCTCTGTAATGGATTTTTGTGGTTTAATATAAAAAATCTAAAGTTTCTTTAATGAGGGAGCTGTTTTTTTTAGAACTTTTGCTTAGTTTGAGTGGCCATTTCAGACAGAGATTTCTGTATCGAACTCGGAAGAGATTTTGAACATAGATATTACTCGTAGGTTTTTGTTATAAGCTATCGTTAGCTTTTGATTTATCTTAAGACTTTAAAAAGTTTGTAAGCTTAAGAATTAATCATAACTTTTGTAAGCCCTGTGCTTTTTGAGAACTGGTGCAGCTGACATTTGGAGAGTGAACTTTTTGTAACCTTACATATAGCGTGAATCGGAACTTTGAATTTACAACCTGAAGCTGAATTTCGACATACTACGTTTGATTATGTTGAATTGAAGAGACAGTTACTACGTGGAAGAAAGAGTAATTTTTTTTATACTGTGCCCTTTTATAAATTGTTGTATATAAGTTAATATTTGATGTGTTTTTGTTTTGTTTCTTATAATACATAATATATCTTTAAAACTACAAATTTGCAGAGTTGTCATTTTTTGTTTTTACATATTATACAGTACGGTAAACGGAATCTTAACAATACACTGACATCTCAGCAATTTTGTGAACATCTGACAATTTGAGTTCGTGTTTTCAAGCTGTGGATGGATTTTTGGCGGCCCCAAATATATATAGCTTATACTGTTAAATATGTATTGTGAAACTCCCGCCTATCCTCCAAAGTTGTAGAAGATTCTCGAGAGTAAGAATCAAAATATATGTATGTACGTAAATGCTTAAATGTAGCTTTGTATTGTTATGTAACCTGAATTTTCTAGAAAGCCTCCACACATCTATAAATATAACCAATACGACGTGCCAAAAAATAGTATCTATTATTAGTTTGCTATAGTCAGTGTACTATAAACTTTAGAAGCTATAACTGTGTGATTGTTATACAAATCATTAAACTTCAGTGGATTCTCATAGGACATTAGTCTTTTTATGAAAACATTACCTAACTTCAACAGTGGAAAACTCTGCATGTGTGGCTGGTGAATAACGAAAACAAAGCTAGCTAGCTCCCTGTTAAGTGAATTATACCTATGTCAACTCGTAATCAACCCGCTCATTGTGAACCCTCTAAGATATCAAAGAAGTTACAGACTAGAAAGAAGACTATATTGCTTGTAAGTTTGTGAAACTTTTGTTTATAAATCATTGTTTGTAATAACTGTTATTGTAAATTGTATTGTTGTGTGTATATTAAAATATCTTTATGTTAAAAAAAAGAAAACTGTGTGTATTAATCTTGTTGGCAAATATCATAAACTGACTATATATATCGGCTTTTACTTAACTGCTAAATCCAAAGTACAATTAAACTATTAAATTTAAATTTATCAGTTAACTCAGTTTCAGACCATTAGAAATTCTAATGAGTAACAATACAAAAATGTGATATTTTGTATATGAAAGCCTTGTAATGTTTACTGATGATCTGCAAAATGTCATGAAGATACACGTGCATTATATAAAGTTATAGGATTCTCTTGACTGTAATTGCATAACTTTGGAGGTGGATCCATCATCCCTTGGTTTTGATTCCCCTGGGGTCTGCAAGGCAATTTTTGTGGAAAGGTCACCAAGCTACTAAACATGGCATTGTTTACAGGGGAGTTGGTAAAGATCTATAAATGGGGTGAAGGCTTTGTTTGTTTGTTTGGAATTAAGCACAAGATACACCACAGGTATCCAAACCCAGTTTCTAGCAATGTGAGTCTGCAGACATACCACTGTGCCACTAGGGGGTAGGATGAAGGCTTTGTTTGTTTGGTTGGAATTAAGCACAAAGATACACAACAGGTATTGAAACCTGGTTTCTAGCAATGTGAGTCCACAGATATACCACTGTGCCACTGGAAGTGGGGTGAAGGCATAGGTAGAAATATCTAAAGGGGAGTGCTACTTTGTAGTAAAAATAAAATGAGTAGGGAAGCCATACTGGTTAATGACATTATTTTTACACCTCTTAACTATGTTTTATACATGTGTAGGAAAAATTTAGGACATGCAATCACAAAAGAACTTGCTCAATGATAGAAACAGTTATAACATTGGTGTCAGAAGAGGGGTTTTAAGTAAAATATAATCCAGATTAAACTTCTCAGAGTGAGACTGAAAATTTAAAGAAAATGATGAAACAAAGTCAAAAAGAAATACTCAGATGACTGTTACAAAATGTTAGAAATAAAGGATAAACAAGAGAAAATTAGAAGAAAAAGACAAAATTATAAGGGAGGAAGAATTACAAGAAAGACATGATATTTTTATAAAAATTATGGAAAAATTGATTAGAGGTAAAACTGAAGAAAATGTGCAGGGGGATTATAATTTAGCAGTGAGAGACTAGAGGGAAAGCAAATAGTCAACACCAACTATTTAACTTTTCTTTTACCAATGAACAGTTGGATTGACCATCACATTATAACACCCCCACGAATGAAAGAACGAGCATGTTTAGTCATGAGGATTCGAACCCGCGACCTTCCTATTTCATATCGAGCACCCTAACCACCAGGCCTCCATACAAAAGGAAATTAAAGAAGAAAAATTGGAAGTCCAGATGGATTATGACAACAAGAATGAAGTAGTAAAGAGGGATTATAACAACAAGATTGAAGAAACTGTAGGATATTATTTAGAGAAAGACATCAGTCCCAGTATAAAACATCTAAAATTGAATTGACAAATACAAGGATCAAACAAGCCACACCTCTTTCTGCAACTGCCTCAGAGATCCAACTTTAAACACATTAACTAAAAAAGAGAACCCATATAGTCTAGACATGTTATCGTTACTGTGCCATCTATGAGTGCAATACTTTCCTGGACTACTCCAGCTATATCACTACTTCATCAAGTTAAAGAATTTAGCAAACCAGTACTATTAACACTGTCCAATTGAGAAACCAATGTACTGGGAGGCATATTACACTGAGTTTGAAATAATGTTCAAGATGAGTAAATGGAATAGTCTGAAACAAGATATGTATTTTGATGCTCATTTAAAAGAACCAACTTAAACAAAATTAAGCAACCTTCTAACCAAGAGCCATAACAACATCAGTAATTAGTTTTTATCTTATCAAATACATTTGTAGTATCACATCAGAAGGAGGAAAGACAAGACCTCAGATAAATATTGGAAAGAATTACCAAATTATCTGATCCAGATACTTCATGTGAATTGATAGATTCGTTGACATGCAAAACATTCATAAAACCATAGTAAACAAAAATAAGCAAGTTAGGCTAAAGCATAGTAGTTGTTAAGTTAATGCGACAGTAGGTGTTTCAACTGTAGTATGAATTGAAACACCTATTGTCTTGTGATCTAGTTATCCCATTCTGAGTAAAAATTGTTGTTTATTGCCAAAATTGTACACAGAAGTCTGTAGGAAATGAAAATTGTTCCAAAAGGATGTCAGAAAAAGGGAACTATCATAAGAATGTAAAACATGTACATTACAGCAGAGACTGTGAGGAATTAATAACAGATGATAATCAACCAAGGAAAAAGTATCCTGAGGGTAAGTCGAAAAATCTAACCAGATTAAGGGACAACAAACAATTAGCTGGATTTAAGATGCAAATTTCAGTTGAGAATATTTCATCTGCTTCAGTCTAGATGTGGAGTTCTTTATTTACATAAACCAGTTGATGAGTAAACGGTTTAGTTTATGGGAAGCCTTGCAATATGTTGATTTACACTGGTACTACAGCTATCATCGTTTGACCTGATTTGATAATGAAAGCTGGAAGTTACCTACTTAAATGAAATAAATAAATGGTTTGATGTAAACAGCAAGTAGTCATAAAGTTTCAGCAAGAGGAAGTTAAAAGTCATCATCTTTGTGGAAATTTCTCTTCACAAGAGAATATATGGGCAACTTGCATCAGTAAAGAGTGCATTTTGAGAATAGACTTCATGTGGTAACATGGATATGAGGTTGAATTTACATCAAACAGCTTCACAGTCTATGACCACGACATCTGTACACAAAACACAACAATTACAAAACTAGTAGTTGAACATCCAGTGACAATAAGTAGAGCACTTACTATATTACCATAGTGTGAAATACTCATATCAGCGCTTATTAGGAACAACATTGGATCTAAGAAATAGGACCTAGTAGAATTAAACATTCCAGCTTTCCCTGGGATTATTGTTTGGAAAACTTGTTTATTTGAATAATAAGGATGTTATCATTAGGACCATGAATGCAACAAACCTTGAAAGTGAGATAAGCCTGAATGGAACATTGCAAGATGTGAAGCTGTACAAGTAGTCCTTCTACATCGAATATCGTCATAAGTAGTCATGTTTGGAAATAAAATGCAGGAAGGTGTATGACAAAGATTCCCATAAAAGAGATTACTAGCTCACTTACAAAAACTGTGGAGGTCTTATAATTGATCAGTAATGTAGATTACATAATTTGCTCATATTATACTAAGATACTTGCTCCAGTGGACCTCATAACTTAGGAAAAACAAGTAAGATATTTCATAAGATTAATAGAAGAGTTTTAGACACAAAACCCCCAGGCACAAGACAGTCTCTTAAAGAAACAGAAGCAAAGAAAGACAGTGAGAAATAGAATCAAGTACTAATCATTTGGCATCACCTATTGTACTTAAGAAGAAGAAAGATGGATCAACAAGATTTTATATGGACCACTGAAAGGCAAAAAGGAAGATGCCTACCCACTGTCAGGAATGAGTCAAAATGGTTTTGAACATTAGATCCAAAGAGTAGATCTTGGCAAGTGCAAGTAGATGAAGGAATTCAAGAAAAAGTAGTCTTTACTGCAGGAAACTCATTTTGGCAATTTCTGTTATATAATGCACCTTTTACATTTGAATGACTAATGGAATATGTTCTTTCTGAACTACCCTGAAATTTTGTACTCATCTACTTGTATAACATAATCAGACACGGAAAAACATTTAATAATGCTGGTGACAGAATAAGAAAATGGACCTTAAGCTGATTCCCAAGAAGTATGAATTGTCTATATCCACTGAGATACTTAGTCAGTAGAGTGGGAATGCTTACAGATCCAACCAAGATGGAATCTGTTCAGAATTGGACAACATCACACAACTTATGTGAGATAAAAGGATTTTAGGGGCTGCTATTTTTCACCATTTTCTAAAATTATTGTTTGAACCTGCTCACTCTTTACACAAAAACCAAGCAAGATTTGGTGGACTGCTGACTGTGATCAGTATTCAACAAATTGAAGAAAAAACTTACCACTATTCCTGTAATGGCATAGCTAACTCAGGAAGATACATTCACAACATACAGTTATAAGTGATTTTGCAACAGGAACATTGTTATCCAAAGAAAAACATGGGAAAGAACATGTGATCACTTACTATTGTGAGGAAATGACTGCTGCAACAAGAAGGTAATGAACAACTCAGAAAAAGCTATAAGTTTAGTTTTAGCAGTATATTAGTTCTATCACTACCTACATGCACACAAATTTATACTACAGATAAATTATGCAGAATTGAAGTGGCTGATGAATTTCTGCAATACAGATGGGAATTTAAAAGGTATTTTCAGAAACTTCAGGAATACAACTTTAACATTGAGCATCACCCTGGATGGAACCATACTAATACTAATGTATTATCCCAATAACTTTGTACTACCAAAGAATGTAAATAACATGGAAAAAGGGAAGCAAAAGGTAATAAAGAATATTAATCCAAAATGAAACAAAGTAGAAACCATGATGGGACATTCATATTTGACGATGAAGAACTAATGCTATCCAACACTTACCTGAAAAAAGCACAAGCAAAAGATACAATACTGAAGCTTATTATTTAGTGGACCAGGAATGGGGTGACTGATCCTTGTGGCTTAGTATAATCCAAAGACAGAGAGATACTGAACACACTGAGATTTTTTATGTCTATGAGAAGAGTTGTTATACCAACAAGTGGGAAGATACAAGTGAACTACAGTTAGTATTTCCACAGTCATTGCAAACACAAGCACTCTCTTACCTATACCTGTAGAAGATTGGTGTAAATCATGTGAATAGTGCTGTGAGTGAAAGATGTACGAAAGAAATGGGTCACTACAGTAGTATTGTGTTGGAGCACCACCTAAGAGAGTTGCTTTTAATGTGCATAATCCACCATCACAGAGTAAAAGTAGTACTAAATGCATCTTGGTAGTGTAGGACTATTTCACCAAATGGTCAGAAGAATATACTTATGCTGTTCCTAACAAAGAAACAAAAACTTTAGCATAGAAGTGTTTTCAAAATTTTTGATGTCTTTAGAATGATATTTAGATCAGGAATGGAACTTTGTATCAGCTTTGTTTGCATAGGTGGGTTAAATCACTGGAATAGAAAATACCAGGTTGAAAGCTTTTCACCTATTTTGTGAAGAACTTATATATAAATACGACCATATATTTCTAAATCAATTAGCCATTTATGTAGAAAAACATCAGAAGATGTGGAATCAGTCTTCCACATTTACTCATGAGTTATGTAATAGTAATACATGAAGCTAAAGGAACACACTATCTTCACTGATGTTATGTAGAAAATTCAAAGTGCCATTCATTCTTTCGTTTTCATTTCCTGAGGAGAGTCACTCAGCAGTCTTACCCAGATTATGGAAGAAAGACTAAGGAACAACCTTATATGACTTTACCTGAGAAATAGTTAAATCAAATAGCGATAAAGTGAAAAGTCTCTATGGTGAGACTTGATATGGCATAGTTTTGCATCCCCCATTGCAAGAAAGGACAAACTCAAAGTAAGATAGATGTTGAAAATGGCACTATGATGTTGTCAAAAGAATCAACGATGTGGTTACTATAATCCAGAAGGACAAGCAATCCAAGCCAAAAGTAATCCACCATGATAATCTTTGGAAATACATCAGTGACAGAATGGCAAACCAATAGTCCTTAGAAAAGGCTTTACGGGAGGTAGGTCAATCTGCAGAAGAGGTAAGATTTCTGTCGAGACCTCTTCTAGAGTACCAAAGAGAATGACCTACTACTGGATTCATTTGACTATCTACTTGAAGAAAACTACCACAGTGAAAAGAAAGCATGATTATAAAGAGGTAATGCCATATTAAGAAAAACTGTTTATTGTTTTCGTGTTCTATGGTTATCCTTTCTTAACCTCAAAATTATTAAATCTGACACTGAGTTTAAAACAAAAATTCACCGCAAAAACACACACACTGGTCTCTACATCCCCTGGAATTTCGCTCATGACACCACACAGAAAATCAATACACTTAAAAACCTCATAAACACAGCCATAAGACTCTGTTCAACTGACTACATAAATGAAGAAATTAATCACATAAAGCACTCATTTATTCACACCAATAAATTCCCACCACCTATAGTTGAAAAGCTCTTCAACATTCCCCACAATAAAACTCA
>NW_013672351.1:18596-20042 GCF_000517525.1 Limulus polyphemus
CCAAACGTTGTACATTTGCTGTTATGTTAAACTTATATTAAAGTTTTTCTTCATTACCCATTCAAGCCGTCTCCAGCCATTATTAGTCACAGCTGGTTGTTGAACTTACTTTGCCCCATTCAGTCTCTGAGAGAGAGCTAGTAATATAGAGAGCTATTTTCTGCAATGGAAAAACAACAACTCTACCAGTATTACTCTGTGTAACACAACTGCACAATGGTTACACAACCAATTAATCTTTCCACAAAAATGAGATCAGTAGAACTGTTGTCATAAATTAGCACAGGCATGAGCAACACAATGGTGGCTTTCAGTTCTTGCATGATGCAAAGTCTGAAGTATTTCCTGCCTGAAAGCTTTGGGAACTAGCTCTAACATGGGTTGAACTGGGAAGCCTTGCTCACTCCCTAAAAATCCGGAAAAAATGCAATAAATTGTAGATTAAATAAAAGAAAAAGCGAAGAATATGAATATTAAGAAAACAAAGACAATGGTTGTCAGCAAGAAGAAACAAAGTTCAGAGCCTAAATAATAATAGATGGAGAGTAACTA
This sequence comes from Limulus polyphemus, assembly GCF_000517525.1. Classification (NCBI taxonomy): domain Eukaryota; kingdom Metazoa; phylum Arthropoda; class Merostomata; order Xiphosura; family Limulidae; genus Limulus; species Limulus polyphemus. The sequence continues at coordinate 19,149 of NW_013672351.1, forward strand.
GAAGAAGATAAAAGCTTTACTGACTTTGAACAATTAATTACAAAGATAGCATATGTGTAGGAGAGTTAAATAGAATAACAATTGTAATAGTTGCCTTTAATAATATTAAACAAATGGTCTGTTGCGCCATGCCCCTTGCATCAATAGCTTCTTGTCCATTTTTATTAATTATTTTATTTCTGATTACGGAGGATTTTCTCTATGGTGTCCAAGATTTGGCAGTTATTATTCCGTGAGTGCCCCAGAAAAACTACGATACGCCTCTATGTGCAATATACGAGTTTACAGAATATTCCATGGCATAATGAGTCAAATTCCGATACCAAGAAAATAGGACTCCGACTAAAAATGAAAATCGCCAAATGCTACATATGGCCAACACTGTTGTACGATGCAGAGACTCGTACAATAAATAAAAGTATAGAGATACAGCTGGAAACGTTTGAAATCTGCATATTCCGAAAACTTGGAATAATATTGTTACGACAGGTGGAAGTCACGTGACTCTGGTAACACGTGATGAATTTCTCGAATGATCATGAATTATCGGGGAAGGCCGAGTTTGTTCAGGACGCCCTCTTTTTTAGTATATAAGCATGGCAAAGAAAGCCTGCGGGATTGAATGAAGAGAGTTCCGGTAATTTACGATTCTGTTTCGAGCTAGTGTGTGTTTTGTTATGGAGATTGTGAATTGCTATGATTTATAGCGTGTATTATAAAAGTAGTTAATTTAAAGTGACAAGAAACGTAGTGATTGTGAAATTACTCTGTACTAAAAGTTTGTATCGAGAAAAAATAAACTGGTTTAATCCAGAAAAGACTTGTATCTGAAGTTCCTCGGAAAGAATTTCTACCGGAAATTAACAAACAAGCAGATACGCAACAATACCATAA
>NW_013672351.1:20343-26856 GCF_000517525.1 Limulus polyphemus
GAAGATTAGTGAAAACTACAGTAAACAAAACAAACTTCTTACAGTTTGTTCCGTTTACTGTGGTTTTTCACTAATCGCTATACACGATATTGTGTTCTTTTATTATTACATATGAAGATGTTTTAAGAAAACTAAATACAAAAACATAACTCAAGGATACCACAAGTTAAAAGAAAATAGTGTACTTTGTATACTATACATATAAAAAGGCCTAACAAGGTACAGTCATGCTTGAAAGAAAAGTGGAAAGAAAGAGAACAAAAGAACGACAAAGAATTAGATTGGAAGATAGTATCAAACAGTGGTAGCACCTTAAGATCTCAAAGTGCATAAGAAGGGCCCAAGACAGACAATATTGATAGTCTATTGCAGTCAACTTTTGTAACAGAGATGGCACAATATGAAAAAGGCTACTCTGAAAATCCGTACGGAAAACGTTACTCCAATTTTTTTTTTTAAATGCTTCACAATAGGAATTATTTAATGACATTAAAAACATGAGAAGATTAAACTCTTTATTACTCGCCTTATGTCTAAATTACTAAGTCATGTCTTAATTTTCATGCGCTATTACTAACTTTGAGATTTAAAGTATAGAACTTAGTCCTAAAGTTAAGTCTTATCAAAATACTTAGTTAATATATTCTAATAATTTTAAACTTTTGTTGGCATCATTTGCAGCCTGGATTGGGCATATAGAGAAAATAAAATGATACCCATTATTTTTGTCCTTCGCAGTAGACATCAATATTCAATGTAAAGGGGAAAAAATTGGTGTGTTTTAGTGCATTAATATTACACATCATAAGGTTACTATATTAGTTTAGTTTTACATTTTTAAGATTATAGAAAGTATTTTGTTATAACGTGTTCTTTCTTTGGGCAGGTTGTTTTAAAATATTTGTTTAAAATAATGCGAAATCCAGTCCACGCAAAATAACAAATTATTTTATTAATTCCTTAACTTTTGATACAGGGCCCGGCATGGCCAGGTGGTTAGGGTGCTCGACTAGCAATCTGTGGGTCGCAGGTTCGAATCCCCGTCACACCAAACATGCTCGTTGTAAGTCCGCAGACATACCGCTGTGCCACTGGGGGGCGGGGTGAAAGGGGTTGTGTGCCCTGAAACTTTATAAGTGTAGTGAACGTTGGTAGAATAAGCCTAAAGTAAAGGCGTATTGTGGGATCACCTAGCCTAGAGCCAACTGCATAAAAGATATCATTAAAGTAAAAATATCGATTCAATTTTAAATTTAAATTTCGAATCGAATAGTAGAACCCTTTCCGCCCTTCCCCAAGGTCTTAGGTACAAGGCCCCGGGCATCATAGAACCTCTTGCACGCCACTGCTATGGGGAGAGGGTTGTAGTACTTGCCCTTTTTACGGGTTAAATGTTAGTTATTTATGATCATGCTTCGCCAGTTTGAAAAAGGTGTAAACCGCCCTTCCCCAAGGTCTTAGGTACAAGGCCCCGGGCATCATAGAACCTCTTGCACGCCACTGCTATGGGGAGAGGGTTGTAGTACTTGCCCTTTTTACGGGTTAAATGTTAGTTATTTATGATCATGCTTCGCCAGTTTGAAAAAGGCGTTTACACCATAACAGTTCACGAACATTCTAGGTATTGTAGGACTACTTGTATAGCATGTTATACTTGTATACATGTTAGCAGCTTCCTCTATCAAACTACTAAAATAAAACTTTGAAAACATAGCTTACAAAAACTCTAATGAGATCAAACATAGGACTTTGATCCTGAAAACTTTTTGAAGGGCAGTTTTGACAGAGATGGTGTAGTGAATAAATTTTTGCTGTTTAATCTGTGTAATACAAAAATTAAAAGGAGTCAAAAAGTTATGATCAACTTACGACATGGTCTCAAAATCTAGCTTGTGTTTCAAAATGGTTTAGCATCATTATGTTATTAGTGTAATGACTAATAATATAGATGCTGGAGGTATCCCACACACTACAAAATGTTAACAATTTATAAAACAGCTAAAATGGGATATAAAGATAATCAAATAAAACAGGATTTCGCCACTGTTAACGTGACGTCATGGTATTATGTATTACATCAAATATCGTATGTGAGGCGTTGTGTTTACAGAACTAAAACATTTATGTTCTTATGTTTTGTTTTATATTTTTGTTCGTTTATCTTAATATTAAGGTTTCTAAAATTACTTATGAATAAAGTGTTTGTATTTTTTATTTTTGTCAAAATTCAGTTATATTGAGCTCTTTTAACTAGCATTGGTATAAGGATGGGTGTACTTGAAAACATTAAATACTGTTTTTTTAATAGTGTTATAAAATTTTCTTCCATTGACGGGTTATTTTAGATTATCCTAGTGAACAGAGGCGTCGCTAGGTACGCAAAAGATTCGAGGCTTGGATCCATACGCGCGAGAATCTTCGGCGTTTCACTATAATATCGATCATGGTTTTCTGAGAGGAAGAGGTCTAGATTGAACCTGAACCTCCCAGGTCGAGCACTACGACCTAAACACCGATTCAGACATACACGTGGTTTTCTATTCTGGGAATTCGGGGAACTGTCAAATAGAATTGGAGTATGGGCTCCGTCCTTATGCCAGTGCCTAGCGACGCCGCTGCTGGTGATAATTCATCACCCAGTCCACGTAATGATAGCAAAGTAGTATATTTCTTACTTTTCTATAAACTTAAACACTTGGTAAGTTGTAGGCCATATTCATAGCTACGTTAACTGTACTACACTAATGTAAAAAAAATCATGTTACCTGTACAAAATATTCAATATGCGCGATAGCTAATACAGATCCAAATACTTCACTAGGAAACAAAATTTTGGATTAAATGAAAACTTTGATGAATATTCATCACTCCTGAGCTAACTGTGTACTCGTTTATATTGGTTTTGTTCCTAGCAGAAGCTCTCCATCACTAATATTTCCGAATATTTTATGGTTAACTTAAGCTTAATGCGATGTGCCCTCACGCTAATATGTAAATTAAAACATTGGAAATATATCATACAACAATAGGTTTCAATTTCGTAATGAAGCTAATATAATTAATCTAAGAGAGATTTCGATTAGCCAGCAATCTACATTGTGCTTCGAAGATAACAAGAAGATACAAGTTTAAAGTTTGTTTGTAATTAAGCACAGAGTTACACAATGGGCTATCTGTGCTCTGCCCACCACGGGTATGGAAACCCGGATTCTAGCGTTGTAAGTCCGCAGACATGCCGCTGTGCCACTGGGGGCGTTTAAAGTTGGAGAAGCCAGACTAGCTAGGCTCTACTTAAGACAATTTAGTTTTTCTGAGTGATTGATATATGAAATGAATTACCCTTTACAGCGCTTTACAGGAGCTTCAAATATCAGATTACGGTTAAACAAAATTTCTAGCTTCACTGTCTTGAAAATATATATTGTTGCGTCAGCAAAGTCACATGACTAGTGTCACGCCACGTTTCTAGAACTATCCTGTACCTTGGCGAATGCTCTAGCATTTACTAGATATAGAGTAGTCTGGTATATAAAAGAGGGTGACAACGTGGCGGGACAATAATGTGTGTGTAGACAGTGAGTAATTGATCTACAGTCAGAGAGTATTATTGAGCAGATACACTTAATTTCAACAATCGCGCTAAAACAAACGCTATAACAACGAACGGTAAAGTTATATTCGGAAAGAATAAACCAGTTTTATTAAGTAAGGACTTGTGTCGCTAAAGTTTCATCGGAACGAAGTTACGGAAAATCAATTAACAAACGGAGACGTAACATACATTTACATTTCCCTTTTGTTGTTACTTCTTGTTTCATACAGCAATATTAGCGATTTGATCACTGAGCTTTGCAGCTCTCTGCTTTGCAACAGACTGTTTATCGTCGAGTGAATAATGCGCATGCACGGTTTTTCTTGGGGATACATTCTAACGCATGCTTATGCAGCAGGTTCTCGGCTAGAAAGCGTAAACGGTCGACGGTCGTACATACAAACAAGCAGAATAATAGTACAGATGACCGTCGAACATGAAATGCAAACACGTGCATTTATATGCGCCACTTCAAGTAAACAGCCCCCCCCCCCCAGTGGCACAGCGGTATGTCTGCGTACTTACAATGCTAGAATCCAGGTTTCGATACCCGTGGTGGGCAGAGCACAGATAGCCCATTGTGTAGCTTTATGCTTAATTACACACAAACAAACAATCAAGTAAACAGATCAACAACATACAACACCGTGAGACGAACTTATTGCGAATGTATCGCCTTGCAACAAGAGCTGGGCATAGATCATGTGTACAGACAAATTAACTCTATGGCAACCTCGTGCTACGATTCGTAGCACCTAACGCCCCTCTCGGCATACACATACTGAAATATCCTTTCAACTGGTTCTATACTTATTGTATATACCTTCTAACTGTAGTTTTGGTTTTCATGATCCGTTTTTATCACTTCCGTTTGTGTTGCATAATACCTTGCACGTAATATTTTAGTAAAAAAGTGTTGTGCTAAACAAAAACAGAAATGGGGACATGGCTTCTTACATGCAGACCTATAAATTTGGAATATGAAAATTATATTTAAAAAATAATGATAATATGATAATAAGGAACAGCTTTTCAAATGTAGTTGCATTGATAATTTAAATAGGGTTACCTTTGACTGCTTGTTTCTTGGTTGGACAGCGGCACGTTCATGGAATTACAATGCTAAAATTCTAGGTTCGATTTCCTGTGAAGGACACAGCAGGTAGCCCTATATAGCTTTGTTCTAAAACAAACAACAACCTTTGACTCCCCCCTCCAGTGGCTCAGCGGTAAGTCTGAAAATACTGGGTTTCGTTAGTCGTAGTGGGAACGGTGTAGATAGCCCATTGTGTTGCTTTGAGCTTAACAACAAACAAATAAGTCCCTTTGACTGTAAGGTTATGTTTTATATTATTGTTATATAATTCACTCCTTGTCAGTGCATTTTATCAATCCCTTCCTTCTCACTCACACAAAAGCTAATCATATTTGTTTGTTTGTTTGTAATTAAGCACAAAGCTACACAATGGGCTATCTGTACTCTGCCCACCACGGGTATCGAAATCCGGTTTCAAGCGTTGTAAGTCCGCAGACATACCGCTGTGCCACTGGGGGGCAGCTAATTAGGTGATATTCTTCTTCATATTGTTACGACAGCGGAAGTCACGTGACGCTACTAACACGTCATGAGATTCTCGAAGGATCTTGACTCTTCCTGGCAACTCTAGTCTTTTCTAGGCGCCCTCTATTTTAGTATATAAGCCCGGCAAATAAAGCGGAGAGATAATTGCAGATAGATAGATAATTGAGTCAAATGAGCGGTAATGACCGTAAGAAAGTGCGTGAACCGTTGTAAATTATAGCGTGTGTTTAAGTTAAAGTGGCCGTGGAAATTCTGTGTATTGCAAAGGTGTATTGAGAAAAAATAAACTACTTTTATTTAAGAAAGGACTTGTATCGCTGAAGTTCCCCGGGAAGAATTTAAACCAGAAATTAACAAAGGATAGAGACGTAACAGTATTTTTTACAAATGTTGAAAAATTGCAAATTTCATTTGGACACAAAATAGGCCCTTTTGTAATCTGGTAAGATCGCATCGACTTAGTTACTAGGCCCCAGAGTGCTGTATCACTACCGTAGGAATCGATTTTAATGTCTCCAATTTTAGTACCATCATCACATGCAGCGATTTCACCATTTTCCATAACCGACTCATTAGTGAGGCCAAGGTCTGAATTTACCGTGTAAATAGTTTCCTCTGACTGACTTGTCTCCAACGTTTCCGAATCACTGGTATCTAGGTGCATTTGTAGGATTTTTATTAAAATACCTTTTCAGCTTTGCATCCAAAAACTGTTGCACTCTTCGCTTTTTTATCACCTTTCAGATTTTCTAGTTGCTTTGTCTGACATCTTTATACTATTGTTGCGTCATCGAGATCATGTGATTCTCACGCTCTCTACTATCTAGAATTATCCTGTACTTTGGCGAATGTTCTAGTTCTGACTAGATATAGGGTACGCTGGTATATAAAGGAGGGTGACAACGTGACGGAGAGGCAATGTGTGTGTAGATAGTGAGTAATTGATCTGCGGTCAGAGTATTATTGACGTTCGTTGCTATAGCGTTTGTTTAGCGCGATTGTTGAAGTTGAGTGTATTGGTTAAGTTATATTCGGAAAGAATAAACCAGTTTTATTAAGTAAAGACTTGTGTCGCTTAAGTTTCGTCGGTACGAAGTTACGGAAAATCAATTAACAACGGTGACGTAACAAATTGGTGTCAGAGAGTGGGATAGGAAAAAAAAGAAAAAAGAAGAAAAATGGAAATGAGAGGTGGAAAATCAAACTACAGCTTAGCAGATTTGATGGCAGCAATACAGAAACAAGAAGAGAAATTACAACAGTTGTTAGAGGAAAAAGAAAGAAACAAGAAGAACGAGAAGAGAAATTACAACAGTTGTTAGAGGAAAAAGAAAAGAAA
>NW_013672351.1:27673-33387 GCF_000517525.1 Limulus polyphemus
TGTGTGTATAGATAGTGAGTAATTGATCTGCGATCAGAGTATTATTGACGTTCGTTGCTATAGCGTTTGTTTAGCGCGATTGTTGAAGTTGAGTGTATTGGTTAAGGTATATTGGGAAAGAATAAACCAGTTTTATTAAGTAAAGACTTGTGTCGCTTAAGTTTCGTCGGTACGAAGTTACGGAAAATCAATTTAACAAACGGAGACGTAACAATATGTTAAATTCAAGTATAGGAAATGTGTAGTTTATTTAGTTAAACTATTATAACTTTTGTTCTCAATAGCTGTTGTTAAAATATTCCCAATCTTTTTAACCTCTTATAACTGTTCTAATTATTTTGAGTGACTTTGAGATTATTGTTGTTCTATTAAATTACCTGGTGAAAATAATTCAAAGTCCAGTCCACGTAACGATAATTTATTTCTTCCTTAACGTTTCCACAAGTTCAAACGCAGCGCAGACTACCCCCGTGTAGCTTTGTGCGAAATTAAAACCAAACCAAAGTTCAAACACTGTGTTAATTTGTAGATCACGTTTTTAGCCATACTAACTGTATCACACTACCGTTAAAATAAATTTACTTGTACAAATTTAGAGATGATTTATTAAGTAACTGAAAACAAAACACTACTGACTAGAAAATAAAACTATCTTCTTGATGCTTCACTGAATCTCGGATTCATAATCCATTCCTCGAATTTACTAGAAAATGTTTAAAATTTTATAGGTGTACATTATTAAACTTTTCTATCTTAACGTCAATGTCCACTAGATAACATCTAAATTAAAACATTGAAAGTACACGTTATAACAATACAGTAGTTGACTTGGAGTAATTTGCAAGATGTGAGCATAAACAATTCAGGTAAGATGTAATAATGGATAAGTTAACACACATATAAATGAAAACTTTTTTATGTGACATTTCGGGTAGACGCCTCCCTTATTCTGGCAGAAGATTCCTTGTTATACAGAAAATTGCCCAAGAACTGTTGATTGTTGAGTTTCGTGCAAAGCTATACGAAGGCTATTTATGCTAACCGTCCTTAATTTCGATCTTTGTTTGTTAAGCGCAAAGCTACACAATGGGAGATCCGTGTTCTGACCATCTCGAGTATTTTCAGCATTATAAGCCCTCAGACTTACTGCTGAGCCACCGGGAAGGGGGAGGGGTAACTTTGAAGTGATAGACCAGAAGGAAGGTAGCTAGTCAACATCACCCATCGCCCCGCCAACTCTTGGACTACTCTTTACCAACATATATGATTGACAGTCACATTATAGCTCCAGTCTGCAAGGCAGAAAGTTTGGACATGTTTGACGAAGGGTTTCGATTTTGCAATCAGCAAATTTCGAGTCAAAAATCGTTAAAATATCCAGAGGTTATAATTACACACGTTTACAAAATATTGTTTAAAAAAAAATCGTTGAGCTTTTCTTGCAAAACATTATTAAATTTCGCAAGTAAATGAGAGAATTGGACTTACTTGAGACATAAATTTCAAGTTATTGAAGTCAGTGATGTACTGGTTTCACAAGCAGTACATTGGTATATAAAATGTTCGCTCTTATTATTGTAAAATTTCAGTTTGAAAGTAAAGTCAATATCAAGTTAACGTCAGTGAATTACAATAATGAAATTGATGACATTTATGTCCGCATTTGACCTAAAACATAATCTATTTTATGCAGACATCAATGAACATTTTGGACATCTATTGAGTTATATGTAAATAAATCTCCACACATTCTTTACCTGTATTAAATTATTAGTGGTTTCTTAAATATCTTATTTTCAGTATTCATTTACGCACGAGAAAATAATTTAATGAATTTAAACCTTATATAGGTAAAATAGTATTTTTTAAATGAAATTCTTTAAAGCCTTTCACTAGCTTATGCATACCTTTTTAATTCCTCGGCCTGGGCTGAACTAATTACGACGAGACAAACCAAAACAACACATTTAATGTTCATTTTTCCAACAGACGATTATTCGAGACACTAGTTGAAAAATCCTCCAGTTTATGTTGGTGTTTCACTTGCGATATACTCCTTACTCGGATGCATTCAAATAAAACTAAATAATACCTAACATGTAAACATTAGCTATCCTTCTTTTAAGAATCGCAACTTCGCAAATGAGACTAGTACATGTAAATATACAGCTGTGTTGGAATTGTCAAGAACTCATATGTTGTGTATCCCACTGCGCTGCAAGCCTAGTTACGCCTGTTGGGATCAAATTTCAGTGAGTTGAATCAGTCATCTGGAAAACATCACTCACTCACTTGGCATTAAGCATGCATGTGAACAAGATAGAAGGACGGGCACACAAACGGGAAGTCCGCTGTACTGGAGGGCACGACCCTTGTTAAGGAAGTACCGAGTGTACACTTTAATATATTGGATCGTGGGAAACAACAAACCGTGATTAAAATTTTCTAAAACTGTTTTTTTATGTATATTATAATAACTGTTTATTTATTATAAATAAATAACTTCACGTTTAATACCGAAATTTATTACGCGAATGTATAACATTAGATGCGACATTATCATTCATCATGAAATCGGTAAAGCACGAGAGGTTAGTTTACAAACGACAAAAGTGTCTGGCAACCTTGAATCACATCTTACGTACTTCTATAACGAAGCAATCCTCTAGGCATGTAGATCAGACCTGTAAATCCGGAATGTAATCATGAAATACACGCGCAGTTTGATTGTGTGGTACAGGTGCGATGACCCTCGAAACTTTCAGGTCCTCAGGCTTATATTAAAGGTTACGTCTATCTATAAAGTTGAATATTTCAAAAACTTATATTTTCATCCATTTGACCCTCTTTAACACCCATTACGATAATGGCAAATATCTTACAATTACTTATGTAATTAAATGTTACGTATAAATATATTTTTAATGGTGTAAAGTTATTCGTGGATGTTCTAATCATTGTTTTTGAACAAAAACATGATGATGAGTAAAGTCCCTACGAAATATTTGAACAACAAAAAAGCTTTCAGTTAATAAATCTATTGTTTTTATTACGATTACATTCTTCCACAGTGGGAAAATTATTTCACTATCTCTACACTTGTATGTAAACCACGTTTCCTTTTAACTTTTTTTTTTCAGATCTAGCAGTCACGATGACTTCACTTTTGTGAGTGCATGTACGTGTGTGTGAGTGTGCATACCTATGAATATCAATAAAAGTAAATACAATGAGTTTTCCAGGTTTATAAGGCATATCACCTTTTATAAAGTAACACTAACTGATCATTAAAATGTAACAACTGGTTTTACTTCCTGTTGGCTATTGTGGTTCATTTTCGGTGGCAAATGAAATACTGTGACAATTTTTATCTGTTAGAAATATTTTCCAAATTCACTTCCTACGGTCAAATCAGTTCTGGGAAGCCGTCACTTTACACGTATTCCTTTTTTAGATCACCTTTTTGCAAGTAAATAAATAAAAAATAAAGAAAATACCTGTCTAGTATGTATAATAGTACACGGTTTTCTAGACAGAAGTATAATTTATGGTTTTCAAAGTGAAATGTCTGTCTCAGCAAGCAAGGTTTTAATTAAACAGTTGTAGTGAAATGCACACAAGCTTTTCCTACCCCTACAAGCTAGTTCAGACTTGAACCTAATGTGCCCTGAAAAATATTTTTTTTTTCATAAAACAAAGTGTTTGTGCCTGTATCTGTGATTTTTTTATATATTTTATAATAGATAAGTAGATACACAATACACACTGCTGAGAGAAAACAAGTTTGAAAGCCATAGAATATATATCAACCAGCCTACACCAGGGGAGTCGCTCGCTACCGAAAAAAAAAAAAAGTTTTGGACTCCAAAAAGCAGTTGCTACTCAAAATAATTACAACATTGTTGTTATGTAAGATATTACAGTGTTACGACAGCGGAAGTCACGTGACCCTGGTAACACGTGATGAGTTTCTAGAAGATTCACGAAGAAACGAGATGTACGCATTTTGTACATATAAAACCAGCAAGTGACGGCAACAATGGAATTGAATTACAGACAGAGTTTGTTTGATTTTGAATTTCGCCCAAAGCTACACGAGGGCTATCTGCGCTAGCCATCCCTAATTTAGCAGTGTAAGACTAGAGGGAAGGCAGCTAGTCATTACCATCCACCGCCAACTCTTGGGCTACTCTTTTACCAACGAATTGACCGTCACATTATAACGCCCCCACGGCTGAAAAAGCGAGCATGATTGGTGGGACAGGGATTCGAACCCGCGACCCGCAGATTGCGAGTCGAGCGCCCTAACCACCTGGCCATGCCGGGCCGCACAGACAGAGATAGTGAGGGACAATTGAGTCAAGCGCGTGAATCGTTTGTTGTGAATTATAGCGTTTGTTTAAGTTAACTGACTGCAGCTAGACCCTAATGCAGACATCTTCAGTCCTGTTAGAAGTCACATCCCAGATATGAATGGCAGCAATAGGGCTGATCTAGTAAGAAGAAAACCACAGGAATTCGATGGGAAGCATATAGAGCACAATTTGAGCTCCTGGCAAAGATGAATGGATAGACAGAGGAGCAAAGAGAAGTCTACAGGACTAGGTTTAAAACGAGAGTCTGTGCTAAAGGGGAGAGCCTGCAAGAGCTAGCACAGGACTTGAAAAGTATGGAACACAAGGCCTACCCAACTACACCACCCGATCTCCTCAAGTTGTCGCTGAGGGATCAGTTTGTAGATGCCTTGGACAGTCTACAACTTAAGATACAAGTAAAGCAAGCACACCCCTCTATTATGCAGGATGCAATGGCCAGAGCTCTTGAATTTGAATCCTATGTTAAGTCCAGCACAGAGGTACCAAGGTTGGTACAGTCATCAGGATTTAAGGCCAGAAAAGGGCAGCTTTCAGAGAAGTTTGAGGGACTTTGCTGGCACTGTAATAAACCTGGGCACAAGAGAGCTCAATGCTGGCAACTTCAACACAGGGAAGATGCCACAGCAGGAAAGGCTGCTACCCAGAAAGCTTGTTGGAACTATAGAGAGCAAGGACATACGAGGAGCCAGTAAAAGAAGAATACCACCAATAAGTCAGTTTCAGGAAACCAGTAGTGGTTGGTGCTGAGGGATGCCCACCAACCCACATCATGAAAGTCCCAACAGCTAAGTGTAAAATGGCAAGCACACATAGTGTCTACTTGACAGGAAAGCTGGATGGCCAGAGGTGCAACTTTGTCATAGATCCTGCATCTCAGCAAACCCTTGTGAGTATCAAGGTGCTGGATCACAAAGGAGTACCAGAAGCTATACAGAAGATCTGGGTGTGAGAGGACATTATGCAAGGTTGTGGGGACCAATGTGGGTAACTATTGAGCTCATGGGCATGAAGGACAGACACAAAGTATACTTGGCTGACATTGAAGACCAATGCATATTAGGGTTGAACTACTTACTACCGAGGAAGTGTGTAGTTAACTTCGATAAGATGACGATTGGGAACAACAAAGGTCAAATTCTAGTAAGTGTTGCTGCATCTGTTGATTTGCATGTTACAGCATTTAAATCAACTACAATACCCCCTATGTCAGAGAAGATAATTTGGGGTAGAATAAAAGAACATCCCCAAGGAAACTGGATGCTTGTAGAAGCAGTGGAAGACCCATCCAGGCCAGCAGATGTGAAGATTGGATGGTCACTTGTGGTAGGTCATCAAGTA
>NW_013672351.1:34245-34969 GCF_000517525.1 Limulus polyphemus
AAGAAATACGACCATAAAGAAAGGAGATCCACTCCCAGAACATTTAACTGACCTCTATAAGAAGAGTTTCGTCCATTTGTCATTATCACAGACTCTTCAGGTTTGGGAAGTTTTGGCGAATTATGCAGACGTCTTTTCAAAAGGAGATATTGACCTTGGCTGCACAGACCTTGTGGAGCACAGAATAAACACAGACAATCACCATCCATTAAAGATTCCTTCGAGACGAATAGCTCCAGCAAAGCAACAAGAGATAGAGAAGGTCATGGATGGTCTAATCAAGGAAGGAATAGTCGAGAAATCACATAGTCCTTGGTCAGCTCCCGTCATGTTAGTCCAGAAGTAGGATGGCACCCAACATTTTTGTGTGGACTTCAGGGCTCTTAACAGTATAACCGAAAAAGACTCATACCCACTGCCAAGAATTGATGATATTCTTGATGCTCTAAGTGGAGCCAGGTGGTTTTCAACTCTCAAGTTGGGTTTCCATCAAGTGAAAATGGCTGAAGCAGATAAACCTAAGACAGCATTTAGTTATGGTAAAGGTCTCTGGTAATATCGTGTGATGCCATTCGGGCTTAGCAATGCTCCAGCAACATTTGAGAGGCTGATGGAAAGGGTACTGGAAGGCCTATAATGGAAGATAGTCCTAGTGTACCCGGATGATGTCATTGTATTTGCAACAACTTTTGATGAGGAAATGTCCCGGCTAAATGAAGTATTC
>NW_013672351.1:35841-36870 GCF_000517525.1 Limulus polyphemus
CACTAGGACAGGAATCGACAAAGTTTTATAATAGCCGCCAAAATGACTGGGATGTCTTACTCCCTCCACTGTTGATGGCCTATAGGACAGCAGAGCATGAAACCACTGGATACACTCCAGCAAAGTTGATGTTTGGTCTGGAACTTTGGTTGCCAGTAGATCTGTTAACAGGACGTCCACCTTACGAAGAGTTGCCTGAAAATGTGTCAGAGTTTGTGAAAGTGTTATTGGAAAGGATGGATAATATTCACCATCAATTGCATTCAAACTTGAAAACGTCTGCTGATTTGATGAAGTTATCTTATGATAAGAGATCTACTGAAGTTAGCTTTGTAACAGGAGACAAGTTGTGGTTGTATAGTCCCAGGAAGACCAAAGGGAAGTCTCCTAAGTTGTCATCTCCATAGGAAGGCACATGTGACATAGTGGATCGTCTCTCAGACGTGACTTTCTGGATAAAATGTAGGCGGCGAGGTAAGCTAAAGGTGGTGCATGCCAACAGGCTTTGGCGTTATCACGATCCAGTACATTTCAGTTGGAATGAAGTGAACAACGGAACGAAAGACGCCACTGGATACGTGTCACCTGGAAAGGCCACTGTCGAAGAAGAAACTCTACACGGTTTTGAGAAGGGAAACAGTGAAGCCCTTCATGAAGTTACAACCACTGAGGTAACCATTACCGATGGTAGAACAATTCCTGATGGAGCAGATGAACCTCACGTGAAGCAGAAGCCAGTATGGAAGAAGATGCGTCCCGTAATGTTAAGAGACTTTGTTGAATTTTAATTTTTGTGTTTGTAGTGTTTGCAAATTTTGTACATTTAATTAAGTTATTGTTAATTATCTATTGATTTAATTTAAGTGGCTATTGTTCGGGATGAACAATACTAAGGAAGGGGCAGTGTTACGACAGCGGAAGTCACGTGACTCTGGTAACACGTTATGAATTTCTAGAAGATTCACGAAGAAAGAGATGTACGATTTTTGTATATATAAGACCGGTAAGAAGTGACGGCAACAATGGAAT
>NW_013672351.1:37240-41305 GCF_000517525.1 Limulus polyphemus
ATTTAAGGAAGGACTTGTATTGCTGAAGTTTTTCGGAAAGAATTTCTACGGAAAATTAACAAAGGAACAGAGACGTAACAATAGCTTACATAAGATAGACCCAACGTATTGTGAACTACATCCTGGGCACTGGCTCTGTGGGCCAGTACTCAGCGACTCTCCTCGGTCAACACCAGTTTATTTAAACATGATAATTTTAAACTCTTCATTTAAAAGCCATGGGATTCCATCCGTGATATAGTTATGTCAATTGTGTTAAGAGATAAATAATCAGGAAAACCTTACAAGCTAAAATTGACAAACAATAAGAAATACTCCAGTTCTTTTACTGCAGCAATAAAAGTTGTATTTCTAACACCAGTCTTAAAATTGAAACAACGGTTTTTCACAAAGGCTGATGAAGTTACAAAATGACTTTCATCGAAACAATAACATCAAAAAAAAAATCCAGCCCAATGTAACAAAATTTGTATAGATTAGTGTTGAAAAAGTTTGTTTGGTTGTTTATTCGTGATAATTGTTTAGGTTCAAAGAACCAGGATCTCTCAGAAACAGACAATTTCTTTTCACCCTGATTGTGGCTAAAGAAATACAAGACTTCGGAGGAGAAGAAAAAAGAAATAAATGTCAAATGTTATTCGAATTCCGTTATTTTCAGACACTAGCAGCAAAGGAAGCCAGCAAAGCTCAAACACTCTCCATCCTTCTTTTAAAATATCTTGTCCGTCTTAACTCCAAGCAAACTCCAACCTTATTCAAGAAATTACATAAACGAATAAAATATAATAAGCATTAAATGAGTGAGAAAGAAAATAAATAAATAATATAAAACTAACAGGTAAAATAAGGTTAAATAAAATCAAAGTGGGTCACAGGATCCAGGGAATGAGATATTGAAGAATGAAACAAGCGCAGAGTTTTATAGATACACCCTTGGTTAATAGGTGCCATTGCAGATGGAGGTATAGAAAACATTCACGTTAAGAATGCAATATATGAATATTTAAATCGTTGCAATAAAAGAGGGGAGATTTAATAAGTGTTTTGACAAGTTTAGAAAAACTTTCTATAAGCGTATTTTTTTGTTTGAGATGACTTATGTTCCATACCGACTCATTCACCCACACACTAAAACCCCAAGAAAAACTTAGTGGCACACGAAGCATCTGCTTCAAAAAACAACAATAAACGCAGTGTAATAATTCCACGAAAAAACTGTTAGTACATGTAAAAGAAAAGGAGTTCATGTTTCCTTGACTGTCCCTTTCACTAAACGTATTCTATCAGCGCTTACCAGTAGCATCAACTTTTTCTATATATGTAGGCATACCATGAGTTTTTTGCTTTATTGTCTTCGATACAATTTTTTTTCAAATTAGTCAGTTATTCTAAGTACTTGAAGTTTTCCTACGCCATCTGATAAAAAAACGTCATTCAGTTGCTTTTCTTGTAGCTACCTTTGTTGCTTGGCATTTTCTTGAGATAACAACTGGTCTGCTCTTCGGATGTATGTATGGTTTTAAAGCTGTATCTTGTGCGTTAAAGTAGACACACATCCTCCTAATAGTAAGCCAGGTGATTTCCCGAGGCTACAACCTATTTTATGATTGAATAGGAATGACTATTCACATGCGTAATGCTGATCACTCTGTGTAAATCTTACGTTACCGTTTATCTGAGTAACATAAGACTTGGAAGATCTCAACAAAGGCAGTTTAGAGATAAAGTAGTTTTAATCAAGTAAAAGCGACAAGTAAATGCACACACTCTATTTTTGTATGTAAAAATAAAGACTGTTTATTGTATGTTTGTACAATTGTGTTCAGTCTTTTTTTTTTTCCTGCTCACCAGCTTAGGTATTCATACAACTCAGAATTATTTCGTAATAAATATATTGTTTAGAACTTCTATTATACTTTATAACTATGTAGTCCTTTTAAAGGAAAACTACCTGAAAATACCACAGAGTGGACACAAAGAAAAAAATTTGATGCCACGATACAAGATATCTTACTGTGGAATATTCTGTTTTTTGCTGACGTGCGTATTGCTCTTCACTCTCTCGTTTCTGTTATTAAGCTTAAAAGGCTTCATTCATGAGGAAATTGCATTTTTTCTCAACATGAAGGACTTACAATCAAATGTTTATAAAGATAGTTTTAGGGAAGAGTGTGTTAGGACTCTCTTTAAAACCTACACATCTGATTTACTTTTCATCTTCAATACAGATTTTTGCTATTTAATATAGAATTTTTGACCTCTATGGCTATATTGTTCTCCAAATAGCCACTGCTTTAAATCTTGCACCATGAAGAAAGTTGTGTATGATGAGAACAATATAATCAGGACTTTCTCTTTTGCAAAATTCAGGCTTATGCAGCTGACACCAGTGATGGGTTGAGCAGCCCCTGTAAGCTGCACACTAGCCAGCTAACGTGACCCTGAATGTACCAGCAGTTGCTAAGCCTGTAGACCTAAAATCAATGGTATAAATTAAGCTTTCAAGTGGCTCAAAGGCCAAAGATGCCTCCAAAACGTACCCCAAATCCTGTAAACAAAGGTCCACGATGATCTTCACGACAACAGGAGCCATATATTAAGTGTCCTATCAGTGAGTGTTTAACCACATTGAGAAAGACCCATCAAATATGTACTCACCTTTAGAAGAACCACTGCGTCCCAAATCCATGAAAATGTTACTGTAGCTGGAGTATTCTCGATGTTCGGCACCACGACAGTACTTTAGAGCCAAGAGGCAGGGACCAATGTGCAGTCATGGAGTTTTTGCTGATCACCATTGAGATCAGTGTTAGTGTGATGGCCCACAACACGACAAGTGGCAACGTACCACTAACCTACTCTGACATTAACATTGATGGCAACCAGCAAATTTTAGATGAATAAGGAGACTTCCACCTCAATGTCAGGCAGGTTACCACTCCCCAAAAGGTCCCGTCAGTTACCACATTGGTAGTTAAGGGTCGACTCGTCACTCTCCTTAATGCGAAGTTGGACCACAGTCTGAGCTTTATACAACCATGACGAGGATCACTTGCACTGGAGAAACATCCCACCCTCCCAATTGGAACTGGTGCAGAATATGAAAGTCTTGACCTGTGGCAATGATATCATCCATGTCACTATCACAGCCGAATAACTACCATGTTAGAAAGTCTGCTGACAAGGTTAAGGTGAGGAGAGTTGGACTTCGTGGTTGCCATTAGGTAAGTTTATATATTTTGTACATATTATTTCCTTATTTAACTGTATTTGTTATACTTTGATATGTAACTCTGCATTTAATTTTCTTCATTTTAAGCGTGTTTTGCATTTATTTATTATTATGACTGTATATAAGTCAACCAGTGTACTTTCATTTTAAGAGCATTTCCCTTCTGTGAAAGTTTAGATATATTTTCTTTGTTCTTATATTAATGATCTGTGTATTAGTTTCAGTAGTTTTCAATACGTTATGTTTTTCTGTAATGTGTGTTTAAAAGGTTTATTCAATTATTCTGTAAATTTTTACGGATATTTTGTGTTATCTATTACATTTAGTTTTAAGGTGCTTATTTTTTCATATATTGTATTTAGATTTTAGCATGTTTTAAGCTCTTTTTTTTCTTCTATGTTAAGTGTAGTTACTATATATTTTGTATTTTGATTTAGTGTGAAAAAGAGTTATTTTATGATTTCTATTTTGTATTAAGTTATAGTTTTAATCAGACTATCTGTGCTAGATAGTTAATTTTTGCAGTTGGATTATAATTGCAGTTCATTGTGATTTCTCTGAAACGTTTCATTTTATGTTCTACTCTGCGGACTTACAACGCTAGAACCGGGTTTCGATACCCGTGGTGGGCAGAGCACAGATAGCCCATTGTGTAGCTTTTTGCTTAACTTCAAGCAATCTGCTCTGTGAATTCCCTTAATTTTGCATTATAATAACCATGTCATTGTTAAAGGGTTTGCATTGAGATATTGTGTTGTATTTTAATATAAGATTTTATATATTTCTATAGTGTTGAATTTCAGTTAGATTGTATATTAACTGTGAAAGGTTTT
>NW_013672351.1:42305-46304 GCF_000517525.1 Limulus polyphemus
AGCCTAGTTCATTTTAAGGAAAGTTATCAGAATATTATAATAATATCATATATGAACATGTTTTAAAATATTTACATTGGTAGTAGTGTCCAGGGTCACTGATGACGAGTGGAATTCTCGAAACAAGTCTGGCTCACAGACATACCCCCAATGAAAGAATAGACCATTCCAAGCTTTAACTTGTTGTTAAACAAATGTTTAAATAACTCTATTCAATTAACCCTCTGCTTTCTTTCATTCAGCCATTTTTCTATGCAATTTGCTAACTTATCCCACACACCTATAAATATATTTTTTACAAAGCTTTTATGTGCCTCCTTGTCAAATGCTCTTTGAAAATCCATATAAACCCTCATTTACATAAGAAGTAACCTTTTCAAAGAATGTGAAAAGATTTGTAAGGCAAGATTTTCCCTTAGTAAAATCATGTTGACTATCCAACAAAATTCTAAACGTTGTTAAATAACTTTGCAAAGCATCTTTTATCGGACTTTCGAAAACTTTTCCACAACTGATGTGAGACTAATAGGCCTATAATTACTGACACAATTTTTATTACCTCCCTTGAAAAGAAGCTAACTTCCAATCCTTTGGTACCTGCCGACTATTCACAGACTTATATAAAATAGTAGTAAGTGGCTCACATATCCAATCTTTCAAAATCCTTGAGAAAATATTATCGGGTCCAAGAGCTTTATCGTTCTTTAAACTTCCTATTTTTTTTTTCTTAACAAGCACAGCATTAATGCAGTTATTTTGTTCGAGCTGCTTAAGTTTTCAACGGTAAAAATTGAAGAAGCATCTCACAATCATCAGATTATTATCTCTTAAGGGCCCTCCCTCCCCCGTCCTAACATTTTATTTACTCTTAGTATATTTGATGAAATCCTAACTGTTAATATTTTCAGCCAACCTTTTTAATATCCTACTTTTTGTTTGACCAACTTTCTTGATCTTCTAAATCTCTCATCATACCAGTCAATTTAAAGTTCTTAAATTTGTGATACTTTTATTTAATTTTTATCTCATATAACGTATATAAGCCAACCTGTTTTTTTTTACTTGCAGCCACCATTTTCTTTCTATGAGGAATATGTATATTTAAAAGTTTTCCATATTTGATCAGTGTCTCCAAATAACTCAGCTGCCAAATTCGCAACAGATAATTGTAAGGCTTTACAGTGCGGGAGAAAGTTACAGGACACACGGGTAGGTAAAGTGTGATATGTAGACATACCTTTCGTTTTCTACCTTGCTGTTTCCACATTAGACAATTATCCTAAGTATGTACAATGTTTGCATAACACGAGATTAAGAAAGTTATTAAGTTGCATTCGCTGTAGCTACCTTCAATCTTTGTAGTTCCCTTGATATAACATTTGGTACATCGAAGCGATAAGACTGTGACTGATGCATGAACGACGGAAGCAGTGCCATCTAATGGTAATCAGGTGTTGTCAAAAAACTACAATGTCAGTATGTTTCAATATTGATTTATTGAAATTGAAAACAAGGAAAATGTGGCAGAAAATGATAAAAGCAAAATGAAAAACTCTAATTTTTTTTTCCGCTATAAGCCTTCAAGCTTTTATGAATATATATATAATGTGCATTACACTATACACACATATATTTATTAAAGAGGCTTTAAAATATTTAATGTGCAAAGTAAGAATGTGTTTGTCGTTTTTGATGTACGTACTATGTGTATTGTATGATTTTTCTTGTTAAAACTGTCATTAGTTAAAAAAATAATTATGTATATTTGTTAGAATATTAAATATACAATACTTTCGTGTTCGATGACTTCGTTTTTTAAGCAATATAAAGTTTCTCTTTAATATGGCTGTCATAGCAAGAGCTTTATATTAATTATACCAAAATTTCATCCTCATGTGTTAGATTTATTGGTTTTAAAAATGTATATAAATGATTGTAGGTTTTTACTTATGGAATACGCATGTTTCTATTCTTGAGCTAGTTTCGTTATCTTTACCTCCGCCACCGAAGATGACAAAGGTTATGTTTTTACCCCTGTGTGTGTGTGTTTGTAAGCAAGATTTCCAGAAAACGGCTTGGACGAATGATGGAATACATTTGGATTAAGACCTAACTCAGAAGAGATTAGTTTTTGGAGGGTTAAGGTCTAGGTTACAAGAAGGTCAAGAATATAAAAAAAATCTCCATCTGATAACATAGGAACCTATTTTTCACAGTATATTTTTGCTCTATAACTCGGACAAAAACGACCAGATTTTGATGAAACTTGGTAGACATATGTAGGCTATTATTTCTTATTCTCCTGCCAAAAATTGTCCAAGTCCGTTGATAACGACAGACATACGGACACATTTTCCTATTTTTTGAGGGCCGAATATGATTAACACAAGTGTAGGAGTTTGTTAGGTGTGATGAGTGGGTTTTATTTGGGAACTCGGAACTGGTATGTATTTTTAAGAAAGCTAGTAATGAAGAAGTGCAAGTTATATATAGATTTTGCAAGTTGGAGGAGAAGGTGGAAGCTATCCTGATTAAAGTAGAGGCAACAGATAAAGAGAATGAGCTTAAACTTTTACATGCAATGGATATACCAACTAACAACGGCTTTCTGGAAGTTAGAAGAAGTACTATTAGGGCTAAAAATAGTGGATTGAATTGTAATGAGCCTGTTCTATTGAACAACAGATTTCAGCCCTTGGCTTGTGTAGATGAGAAACTATTGGAGAGAATAAAAACAAAAGGGGAAGAGAAGGATGTGAAGGATAAATCTGGAGGTTATAATCATATGTGATTCTTTGACAAGGCATGTGGATAGAATAGTCTGTGGAGTAAATAGAGAGAAAATAATTAGATTATGTAATCCAGAGACCCAGATGGAGGATATCATAAAGGGGGGTAGCAACAATACAGTTTTTGTTGTTCACGTAGGTGCTAATGATGTAGGGAAAAACAGATCAGAGGAACTAATTAATAAATACAAGGAGTTGATAAAGGCATTTAAAGAAAAAGACCGTAAATTAATTGTCAAGAATGCTAATCTTAGGTTAATAGGTAAGGATGAACAAATTGGCTGGTTGAACTTGTGGGACCAGTTGAATGGGAGAAGGGAGCTTTTTTGAATGGATGGTTTATATTTAAATATAGTAGGGTCTGCCTTGTTTGGGCTGTTAATTCAGCTGTAAGGGAGGATTTAAACTAGGACTAGACAGTGATGAGGTTAAGGATAAACTAAAAAAAAAAATAATAATAATAAAAAGATGTAGAGAAAGGATTAGTATAGAGAATGTGTATAGAAGTGGTCCTAATATTAGGATTAATTATTCCTATTGTAATACTAGAAGTATAAGAAATAAAATAGATGCCTTTAGGGCACTGGTAGGAATGGATGATTTTGAAATAATGGGAATAACTGAAACATGGTTAAATGTAGATTATTTTAATTACAGAATTTTCTTTGAAATTCAAGGTTATAGGTTATTTAATAGGGATATAGTACTGAAGAGAGGGGGAGGTTGTGTTTATATGTAAAATGTGAGTTACATCCTTTTGAAGGTTAGGACATCAAAGATAATACCAAGGAGATTGAATCCATTTAGTTTCTATTAGCGGGTACAAAGGGAAAAGGCTTTTAGTCGGAATTTGTGAGATTAAGATTTCATCTGTTAGCGAGGTCATAATTATGAGTGATTTTAATTTCAAGAATATAAACTGGGAAATGCTAGAGTCAAACCATGAGGGAGAAAAAGTTTTGGAAACTGTTCAGTATGGTTTTCTTCACCAACTGGTTATGGAACCTACTAGAAACAACACTATTTTATATTTATCGTTAACTTCTAATATAGTAATGGTTGAGAGGGTGGAAACTGGGGAACATCTGGATGCAAGTGATTATTGTTTTATTAAGTGCGATGGATATCAGGAATAATGATATTTTGGTTACAAGTTTCAAAAGAGCAAATTGCAACAAATACAACACAACCCGTAAAAAAAAAAAAAAAA
>NW_013672351.1:47198-50616 GCF_000517525.1 Limulus polyphemus
TTTTAAAACATGTTCATATATGATATTATTATAATATTCTGATAACTTTCCTTAAAATGAACTAGGCTAAAACAAGGTATAGACAAACTTATTTATTTACAACAATGATCATACATTAATTATAACATACACAAATCTTAACTGTGTTACAGTTAATATAATGTATGTAAGAGGTTTATTAATCAAGAGTTTGAAAGTTATTTTTGTTTTTATATACACATATGATTGTTGCCAACACAAACTTAAGCTACATAAGTTTTATTACGATGAAAAATAATTTAGACATAAATATTCAAAGATTGTTTGCGAGAACTGACAAAATCCTCTAGAATGAGGTAAATTTTGAACACCTTGCGAAGTCCTCAGATAACAGAACATGTTCAGATAGAAAGCATTGTGTTTTTGAATATGACTCCAGCCACTTTATACTGTTATTACAATGATCTGAATTATAATCATAAGTCAGAAAAAAACCCGTGAGTGTTAGAGAAGTTTCATCATGATTGTCGGACGAGGTCAGTTTTAAATCGTGCCATCATAAACAAACCAAAGTTTGTTTCATTTCAAATCAAAACAGTTATTTGAACAAACGTTCAGCTTTAATCAGTATATTTTCCTTATGTACCAACTTGTTAGTTTTGGTACATAACAATATAGTCATTTCTTGTTGCAAGGATAGTAAAAGTGTAGCACTTCGCCAAGATAACATTCAGTTTTATCAGCATATAAATTATAGAAATATTTTTGTCTTATCAATTGCAAACTTAAATATTTACCTGACTGAATCATATATTACATCAGTTGTTACCCTTGTACTTAGATGCTGCCTCATTGGGTGGGGGATTGCCAGGTGAGAGTTACATAACTATTGAGTGGTACGTAAGTTGTGCCAACATCTGAGGGTTACATAACTGTTGCGTAATATACAATGAATATTGCCGCCTGAAAGTTACAATGGATGTGTTGCTAAGGGAAGGATTACATCATAATTCCATGAACTGGCACCAGAGAACGCCGCTGTCTTAAGGGACAGGTAGCATTATAGTTAAATACCAGAGGGCCTGTTACCAATATTCTGTAGGCAGACGATGTTACCAAGGTTCCATAGGCGAATTACATGTGTTTTACAAAAGCAGATAGTGTTACTAAGGTCAGTGTTACTTTAGGATTTAATAGAGATTACAGCTAATGTCAAAATATGTTTATAGTTTTCATTTATATATTTACCGGAATTAAATGTGTTTGTCTAGATGGACGATGTTACCAAGTTCCTATAGGCGGATGGTGTTTATATAGACGGACACAGTTATTATATTTTCGTAGGACGGTATCCAGATTTCAATTCGTTTGAACTTATGTTTATAGTTTTCATTTATATATTATATGTCATTTACGAAGGCAGATGGTGTTACTAAGTGAATTATATTACTGAAGTTCTATAGGTGGATGGCAATTTGTTTTACTTAGGTTAGTGCTGCTAGGGCAGATAGTTTCTATAAATGGAAAGTTCAATGGGATAATGATCTCATTGTTGGGCGTTTCAACATTGTAGTTTATATTTGACTGTGTGCCCAGTAAAGTTATATGTAAAACCATTACTTTAACAAGAAAACTGTTATAACGTATGTCACTTTTTATCACATGTGCTATCTTAATTTGTCCATTATTTGAGCAAGTTAAATATTATAACATAGAAACAATTTACCCTTCATACTTAATTCTATAATTTTTGCTTCTATATTTAACTTGTATGACATATTTTTTTCATTTTCTGACGTATTATATGTAAAACACTTATTACTAAGTCATTTCTATAATCAATATATTATATAACATGTACATGCCCTGAAAAGGACGCTTATTTAAATGTCTAAATAATATACAATTATTTAATGTTTAGTTTTATAAGTTGATTTTTCCACTAAAGTTCTTCATCCCAAAATTCTCAATATCATTTGTGTAATCTCCAAAACCTCCTAAATACATTTCAAATGATTGTTTACAATAAAACATTATATTTTATCTGTTATTTTCTTTACCCTAACTCTACAGTATATGGGGTCAGTCAATTTGACTGACCTTGTAACCACCAAAAATAAAATAAAATAAATCCAAATTACCGTTTTTTTATAGAAATTGTAACATGAAACTACATTCATTTATCCTCAATAGCTTTAAACTCGTAACAGTATACATTTATTTATACTTAAATTTTATTATTTTATTTCTCTGTTATTGACCAAGTAACTACTACTATTCGTGCCATTATGAAATGTAAATCGCTTGGGGAACGTGGAACTCACGTTACACTATCGAATTACATTACCCACGAGGTACTCCGAGTCTGAGCTGAGCTGCTCGCTTGCGTGCCTCGTGAGAAATTTTTATTATATTATTATTATTTAATTTACCTAATCTAATCTTAACGAACCTAAAGAGACCCTTAATTTTACATTTTAGTTAATTTTATAACAAAGAATAAATATGAAAAGCAAGAAATAAAGTACTTTCCCAGATCTTTTTTTTTGTATACTAATGGCAGTAATGCACTAAATAATTTTTATTCAACCAAATAATACACCAAAGAACATAGACTAATAACATGCAGAAAGCAGACACTTTACCCTAACTATCACAATTTTTCTAGTTTTCTAACTAAGCGGCAAAACCGTTAGAAATTCATCCAAGTTAGTCATTACCTTTCGTGTGGGTATGAAGCTTGTACTAACTGAAAAATTAACAATTCTCTCTTCAGAAAATATCGTAATATAATACGTAATTTGATAGATGAAAACCTTGGCTTTCTATTGGTTTTATAAATAATATAGAATTAAACGAAAGAATTATTAACAAATCCAGAAAAAAGGATGTGACAGGTGGGTGTGGCAAGAGGGGGTCTGATTTTCTATTTGATGGCTCTGTAACCAAACAAAATTGAAGTCTATAAAAATTATGATTTGTCTCAGCAATGACGATTTTACAGTGAGTAATTTACGTTTAATTTCGTACTTATTGGAGGGGTGGTGAATACAATAGAGAAGAAGAGATGCCTAGAAAAAAAAAATGTCACATGTGTCACACCAAGGTTAAATTTAGGATTTCTTTAAACATTGCCTTATAATATTAAGAACTTAAAACGTATATACTATTAAAATATTGATTATTAGCTAAGATTTTATGTAGTATTAATTAGTATAAGATAAATAAAAAGTAGTTAAATTAAATTTTGAAAATAGCTTGCTAAAAGACCATGACATGCACAGTTAGACCCACCCATCACATTGTATGTCTTTGTATGTGTGTATGGTGAAGGGTTTTTATTTGTTCATCTCGACAGGTTAAGCCGCAAAAAAACGTCATCTACATATTTAAGCCAAAATTCAAACTTATATATGGAAATGACTATGCCAAGTTGTTT
>NW_013672352.1:0-13111 GCF_000517525.1 Limulus polyphemus
GCTTAATAAAATAAAAATTATTAAGTGCGTTACTACCATTAGTATAAAATAATTAGGGTTAACTCTCTTTGACAATCGACAGCAAGAAAAAAGAAGATTGGTTAAGTATTTTATTTCTTGCTTTTCATCTTTATTCTTTATGTATAATTATAAAAGTAACTAAAATGTAAAAATAGGGATTCTTTTAGGTTAGTTAAGATTAGATTAAGTAAAATTAATAATAATAATAATATTATAATAAAAAAGTTTCAGGAGGCACACACGTGAGCAGCCCATAGTAGTTTGTGGGTAATGTAATTTGTTAGTGTAACTTAAGCTGCACATCTCCAAATGATTTACTACTTATAATGGTGCAGATAATAGTTAAACACCATTTAAAGGGCAATAAAATGTAAGTATAAATAGATGTATACTGTAATGAACTTAGAACTACATAGGATAAACGAATGTAGTTTCATGTTACAGTTTAAAATCATTCTAGAAAGAAAAAAAAAGAGTAATTTAGATTTATTTCTTCCTTTTTTCTTTTTTTTTTGGTGGTTACAAGGTCAGTCAAACTGACCAATTCCATTTTGAGATAGGGTAGAGAAAATAATTAATGCTTTGCTGAAAAAAAACGTTTGAAATGCATTTAGGAAGTTTTTATGGATTACACAAGGGAAATTTGAGATGAGGAAAAGTTTTTTTTTTTAATTTTAACATGAAAACTACTTTTCACATGAACTATTCAAAACAAATACTCAATATATTTATGAACAAATCTTTATTTTATTAGAAATATTTCACGAAAAACAATTTTTTGTATGTGAAAAAGACTGCCACATTTTGTGAAGATATACACATCATATTGAAAGTTAGAAGTATTAAATCTATAAAGACTAAACAAATACAAAAAGGTCATGTGGTCTGTCAAATTGACCAAGAGTTAAGCAACACACTCATTTATTGGTTTTTATGTTTCACCTTTAAACAACACTTGTTTATAGTTTTTTTTTATTTTTCACCTTTAAACAGCACTTGTTTATTGGTTTAGGTTTCACCTTTAAACAACACTCTTGTTTATAGTTTTTTTATTTTTCACCTTTAAACTGCACCTGTTTATTGGTTTATGTTTCACCTTTAAACAACACATTTATTGGTTTTTATCATTCAGTTTTTGCCAATATTCATCTATATCTTGTTTCTAAGGTAACTTGTAAAAAAGTAGAGGTACCTGTATTGAAATTTTGTTGTGGGGCCCTTTATATACTATGCAGTAACTGGGTTTATTATATTCAGAACATTTATGGGTTATTAACTTAACTGGTGTTTAATTTCAGATTCATGTTGCAATAGTGTAACAGCAATATATGTCTAACTAAATGTAAAAATATTTGACATTTTATTATGAAACATGTGCTTGCACCAACATCATCTCATTTATAGTTATTTAATCCCATTCAGTTTGAATTGTTTTGTATAATTTTTGGTAGGAGAAAATGAAACAAAGTTTTATTCTGTTTTTAATAATAAAGTACAATGTATTGTGTAAAATATTAACATGAGTTATAGTTTTAATAATAAAGTATAATTTACCATCATTATACTTTATTATTAAAACTATAACTCATGTTAATATTTTACACAATATACATCACTAACTACCATCATTATACTTTATTATTATAACTCATGTTAATATTTTACACAATACACATCACTAATTACCATCATTATACTTTATTATTAAAACAATAACTCATGTTAATATTTTACACAATATACATCACTACCTACCACCTTAGTGATGTATATTGTGTAAAATATTAACATGAGTTATAGTTATAATAATAAAGTATAATGATGGTAGTTAGTGATGTATATTGTGTAAAATATTAACATGAGTTATAGTTTTAATAATAAAGTATAATGATGGTAGTTAGTGATGTGTATTGTGTAAACACTATTGAAAGTTAGAAGTATTAAATCTATAAAGACTTTAAAGGAGTACAAAGAGATCACATGTTGAGAGAGTTAAGGTATACTGGCTTGATGACAGGTTTGTGAGGTGTGGTTAGGTCAGGGATTTGGAAAGTAGTATTAAAGTATGCTAGTTAACAGGTTAGTATGATGGTTAAGGAAAAGCAAATACAAACAGCCAATTACAAAATGTCTACATATGTAGGTTGTCATTTTATTTGAGAAGAAAATGAACCACAATTTACTATTTTTTGCCCAAAAATATAAAATAAAATATTACATAAAATCATTTAGCTCCTTTGGTGTGTGAGGCATTGCCAATCACAATGACAGTACATCAGAGGTATCATACAACAGTCAGGAATTATTTAATTTATACTTACTCGATATGCCCAAATTATGGTTATGTTGGAGTAATGTAGAGAGAATAAATTAGGCAAGGTAAGTAACAAAGTTAATTCATTATTTTCTTCACATGACAGTAAAAGCACATTACCAGTTTATGAGAATTTGTCATGAGTATATATGTTTCACATACACTTTCTATTTTTTAACGACATTGTTATATTGGCTCTACACTGTATGTTAGTAACAACCTCCTTAATTAATTAGTTACCTCAAAAGTTTCTACATCTCATGACTATTGAGGTAGTTTATTTTCTTGTTTTGTGGGAAGGTACATTATAACTCAAAAACCGTTTCTGGAGAAAGTCCTATGGGAAGTACCGTTAGCAGTCTTCGACCTTATGTGGCCATATCTGTTGACTCGGAACAAATGGAGCCAGCAAAGATGAACTTGATGTCTCTAGACAGTGGTCAGTGTGGAACAAGCTATGGCGGGAAAAAAAGTGGAGTGAAAAAAGCTAGTCTTTTTGCTTGGGTTACACTTCAGAGTATTCCAGAGGTAACATTCCCTGTCTTACAACAAGACATGTAGACCTTCATGTAGTACCCTGTGTCTGCCTTCAAGGTAGGTAAACATTTGTGTAGCACCATGTGTCTTCCTTCAAGGTTGGTTGACATTTGTGTAGTACCCTGTGTCTTCCTTTAAGGTAGGTTGACATTTGTGTAGTACCCTGTGTCTTCCTTTAAGGTAGGTAGACATTTGTGTAGCACCCTGTGTCTTCCTTTAAGGTAGGTAGACATTTGTGTAGCACCCTGTGTCTTCCTTCAAGGTAGGTAGACGTTTGTGTAGCACCATGTGTCTTCCTTCAAGGTAGGTAGACCTTTGTGTATTATTCTGTGTCTTCCTTTAAGGTAGGTAGACCTTTGTGTATTATTCTGTGTCTTCCTTCAAGGTATGTAGACCTTTGTGTATTATTCTGTGTCTTCCTCCAAGGTAAGTAGACATTTGTATAGTATTCTCTATCTTCCTCCAAGGTAAGTAGATGTTCATGTAGTATTCTCTATCTAAGTAGATCTTTGTGTAGTATTCTCTATCTAAGTAGATCTTTGTGTAGTATTCTCTATCTTCCTCCAAGGTAAGTAGAAGTTCATGTAGTATTCTCTATCTAAGTAGATCTTTGTGTAGTATTCTCTATCTTCCTCAAGGTAAGTAGAAGTTCATGTAGTATTCTCTATCTAAGTAGATCTTTGTGTAGTATTCTCTATCTTCCTCCAAGGTAAGTAGACATTCATGTAGTATTTTCTATCTTCCTCCAAGGTAAGTAGACGTTCGTGTAGTATTCTCTATCTTCCTCCAAGGTAAGTAGACGTTCGTGTAGTATTCTCTATCTTCCTCCAAGGTAAGTAGATGTTCGTGTAGTATTCTCTATCTTCCTCCAAGGTAAATAGACATTCATGTAGTATTCTCTAACTTCCTCCAAGGTAAGTAGACATTCATGTAGTATTCTCTATCTTCCTCCAAGGTAAGTAGACATTCATGTAGTATTCTCTATCTTCCTCCAAGGTAAGTAGATGTTCATGTAGTATTCTCTATCTTCCTCCAAGGTAAGTAGACATTCATGTAGTATTCTCTATCTTCCTCCAAGGTAAGTAGATGTTCATGTAGTATTCTCTATCTTCCTCCAAGGTAAGTAGACATTCATGTAGTGTTTTCTATGTTCCTTCAAGGTAAGTAGACCTTCATGTAGTATTCTCTGTCTAAGTAGATCTTTGTGTAGTATTCTCTGTCTAAGTAGATCTTTGTGTAGTATTCTCTATCTTACTTCAAGATAAGTAGATCTTTGTGTAGTATTCTCTATCTTACTTCAAGATAAGTAGATCTTTGTGTAATATTCTCTATCTTACTTCAAGGAAAGTATATCTTTGTGTAGTATTCTCTATCTTCCTTCCATTGCGTACTTTTGCGGTATACTTTACCATTTTGAATTTTTGTCATCTGACCTGCCCCTTCCCAACATTCTGAATAACCCACAACATTTCTGTCATCTGTTATGCTCCTTCATAAACCTTCTAGATAACCCACAACATTTCATCAATCTTTTCTACGCATTATGGATAATCACATTTCTGTCACCTGCTCTGCTCCTTCCCAACTTTTCCAACATGGCTTCCTGGTTAAATGAAAGCATTTATATTCATATTTCCTGCTCCTATCCCACCATCTGAATAGTCCACAACTTTTCTGTAGTGTATCCAACTCATGTCTGACTTTCAGGATAATCCTTAGGAGTTCTGTCATTTTTGTCTACTTCTACTTGACCTTTAGAATATTTCTGTATAGGCTTTTATTGTCCTTAGAAAACATTACTTTCATGATCACGGCCTATCCCTTAGGTCAACATGAGACTTAAATGTTTGTTCTCTTCTAAACTTTCTCTACCTTCAACATAATCATTTTTAGAACCCCACTGATAGCTATAGTTTTGGTGAGATGAATATTAACAGATATGAAAATTATGTCATTTATGTAATGAAATGTGAACTAAGAAATCTGTGTAAATTTCATATGTAAAAACCCTGATATCAGTTGTTACAGTAATTAAACAGTAAATGTAAAATTTGTAGACTTGTAAATGAGTATATTGAAAATTGGGAAATTAGCAAATTTTGTAAAATTAGAATAATGAGGATAGGTGGGTAAAATATTAAGTGTATAAATAAATCAATAAACAATTTACTTATGAAGGAAGAAAAATACACAAAAGTTTCTTAAAATTGCATACATTTCATGCAGGATACCCTGTTATATCCTTTAGTATAGTATTAAAATGTTTTTTCAGTTTTTTTTTTAAACTACAATAACTATGATTTTTTGTCATACATACATTTGTATTGTGTGCTGTTGATTAGGAGGCAGTACTGAGTCCTCATGTGCTGGATTTCTTGGAACAAGCCTTGGAACCTATCCCTATCCATATGACTAAATCTACTTCTGCTCCTACAGGTAGGGCAGTAAGTTTTATTTCTCATCCTGTAAGTGTATCTTAAGTTTGTTTTCATACATGTAGGAAATATCTTAAGCTACTGTTTTATACTTGTAGAAAAGGTCATACGCTTCCGTTTTATACACATAAACAAGGTCGCAGGCTTCCATTTTATACACGTAGACAAGGTCGCAGGCTTCCATTTTATACACGTAGACAAGGTCGCTAAACTTCCATTTTATACATGTAGACAAGGTCGTAAACTTCCCTTTTATACACATAGACAAGGTCGTAAACTTCCCTTTTATACACATAGACAAGGTCGTAAACTTTCGTTTTATACACATAGACAAGGTCGCAGGCTTTCATTTTATACACGTAGACATGGTCGCAAGCTTCCATTTTATACATATAGACAAGGTCGTAAACTTCCGTTTTATGCACGTAGACAAGGTCATAAGCTTCCATTTTATACACGTAGACAAGGTCGTAAGCTTCTGTTTTATACGCGTAGACAAGGTCGTAAGCTTCCGTTTTATACACGTAGACAAGGTCATAAGCTTCCATTTTATACGCGTAGACAAGGTCATAAGCTTCCGTTTTATACACGTAGACAAGGTCATAAGCTTCCGTTTTATACACGTAGACAAGGTCGTAAACTCCCCTTTTATACACGTAGACAAGGTCGCAGGCTTCCCTTTTATACACGTAGACAAGGTCTTAAACTTCCCTTTTATACACTTAGACAAGGTCGCAAGCTTCCGTTTTATACACATAGACAAGGTCGCAAGCTTCCATTTTATACACGTAGACAAGGTCGCAAGCTTCCTATTTTATACACGTAGACAAGGTCGCAAGCTTCCATTTTATACACGTAGACAAGGTCGCAAGCTTCCATTTTATACACGTAGACAAGGTCGTAAACTTCCCTTTTATACACGTAGACAAGGTCATAAGCTTTCGTTTTATACACGTATACAAGGTCATAAGCTTTCGTTTTATACATATAGGCAAGGTCGTAAACTTTTGTTCTATACACGTAGACAACGTCGTAAGCTTCCATTTTATACACATAGACAAGGTCGTAAACTTCCGTTTTATACACGTATACAAGGTCATAAGCTTTCGTTTTATACATATAGGCAAGGTCGTAAACTTCTGTTCTATACACGTAGACAACGTCATAAGCTTCCATTTTATACACGTAGACAAGGTCGCAAGCTTCCATTTTATACATGTAGACAAGGTCGCAAGCTTCCGCGTGTATAAAAGGGAAGTTTTCGACTTTATCTATGTGTATAAAATGGAAGCTTATGACGTTGTCTACGTGTATAGAACAAAAGTTTACGACCTTGCCTATATGTATAAAACGAAAGCTTATGACCTTGTATACGTGTATAAAACGGAAGTTTATGACCTTGTCTATGTGTATAAAATGGAAGCTTGCGACCTTGTCTACGTGTATAAAACGGAAGCTTACGACTTTGTTTTCGTGTATAAAACGGAAATTTGCGACCTTGTCTACGTGTATAAAACGGAAGCTTATGACCTTGTCTACGTGTATAGAATAGACAAGATCGCAAGTTTCCGTTTTATACACTTAGACAAGGTCGCAAGCTTCCGTTTTATACACGAAGACAAGGTCGTAAACTTCCATTTTATACACAAAGACAAGGTCGTAAGCTACTGTTTTATACACGTAGGCAAGGCTGTAAGCTTCTGTTTTATACATGTAGACAAGGTCTTGAGCCTATGTTTTTATATGTTTTTAGAGTTATAAGTTTTTGTTTTATAACTAAGGATTAACTAGGTTGTAAGTTTTATGTTGTCTCAGTCATCACATGAGCTTGTAGTTACCTGTTGTGCTTAATTATGTCAAGGTTTTTATTACACACCTGTAGATAACATCTTTAGTTTCTGTTCTCGAAATACTAATAACATCTTTAGTTTCTGTTCTCAAAATACTGATAACATCTTAAGTTTCTGTTCTCAAAATACTGATAACATCTTTATTTTCTGTTCTCAAAATACCGATAACATCTTTAGTTTCTGAATACTGATAACATCTTTAGTTTCTGTTCTCGAAATACTGATAACATTTTTAGTTTCTGTTCTCAAAATACTGATAACATCTTAAGGTTCTGTTCTCAAAATACTGATAACATCTTTAGTTTCTGTTCTCAAAATACTGATAACATCTTTAATTTCTGTTCTCAAAATGCTGATAACATCGTTAGTTTCTGTTCCCAAACTGTTTATAACATCGTTAGTTTCTGTTCCAAAACTGTTTATAACATCGTTAGTTTCTGTTCCCAAACTGTTGATAACACCTTAAGTTTCTGTTCCCAAACTGTTGATAACATTTTTAGCTTTCTGTTAAGATGCTATAATTTTCAGATGAGTCTTCCTCTATTTTTATTTTGTTTCTTTCAACAACTCCCACTAAAAACACAGTCTAATATTCCAGATCTTCTAATGCAATATATATATATAAAGACAGTTAAAAGGTAAATTACTTATTTATGGTAAAGTAGAGATTGATACTTTATAAATGTTATTGAAAATAATGTATAATATTAAAAATTTGACTTTATTATTACTTTTCATACCTGTTTCCTATAATTTCAGATTCCAGTAGCATGGTATTTAGTAATCTAAAGTCTGAGGCAGGAGGATCAACTCTAGTCACACCAAGCCAATATGCATATGCCTCCTTCCCTGTTGATGTTATTGTTTACTTCCATATGCAGCCTTCCATCATTCGATTCAGCTGTCTGCCAGTGTCCCGTGTAGAGTGTTTGTTACGGCTCCCATCTGTAGATCTGGTATTCTCTTCAAAACGAGCTGAAGATGAACCAAATGGAGTTAGTGGCACGGAGGGGATATCAGGATCCAAGTTTAAAGGTTAGTTTCACATGTCGTTACAGGGAGTTCACATATAAGATTTAAAAT
Source organism: Limulus polyphemus (assembly GCF_000517525.1). Lineage (NCBI taxonomy): Eukaryota > Metazoa > Arthropoda > Merostomata > Xiphosura > Limulidae > Limulus > Limulus polyphemus. The sequence goes on from NW_013672352.1 coordinate 8,241, forward strand.
GTGAGAAAAGCTGATTTTTCTAAACATCATTTTTCAACATTGAGTTAGATCAGGGTGTGATTCATTGACATTTTAATATTAAACACAAATAATTGTACAGCCTTTAGTAGTAAGAGCAATGGCTTGCCTTATTATTTGCTCTATGCCAAGTTGGCCATTCCTGTTTGAGATATTGACTTTTTTAAAGAAACAGATCTAAAAAATTATCTTACGTTTGGAGTTCTCTTAGCCTAGTGTGTCAGTCTGTGATAATAGAATAACTTTATACGTAATTGATTACTTAAAGCTGAGGACTTAGATATTTATTTGGGAAACTATTTATATAGCATATGGTATAACTCTGTATAACTGACTACTTGAAGCTGAGATCTTAGAAAACTGCAAATATAGCATAACTCTATTTAATTCACTACTTAATGCTGATATCCTCTAAAACTACAAATATAGGATAACTCTACATACCTGACTAGTTATAGATAGCAACTGTGCAACATTTCTCTTCTTTAAATATATAACTGTAAGACTGTACACACCAAGAAATGTTATATATGTCAATAAAGAAACCAGGCAGACCTAGTGTGAGTTTGCTGTGAATCAAACCATGTTAACTGTTCAATGACCATAACATCTTATCTGCTCTTCATATTTCATGATCAAGAGACCACAGTCAATAAGTATTCTATGTTTAGAATATATACGTGACAGATGTTTGTACATATACTTGAACATTTTCATGCATCAACCAGCTAGACTTGTATATGATCTTTGGAAAATGAGTTAAAATATCGAAAAATACTGTGAAGTAGTTTGAACACAGTAATTTGAAAGTCATCAAATTTTGATCATTGCTTGTTAATGTGTCACATTTGGTAAGTTCTGATCATTAATTGTCAATATGTCACATTTGGAAATCTTTGATCATTGCTTGTTAGTGAGTCACATTTGGTAAGTTCTGATCATTACTTGCTAGTGTGTGTGTGTCACATTTGGTAAGCTTTGATCATTACTTGCTAGTGTGTGTGTGTCACATTTGGTAAGCTTTGATCATTACTTGCTAGGTGGATTCCTGTACGTGGTGAGATGACCTCCCAGAAACAGTTCTGTAATTTCAGTTTATCTCTTCTGGAATCTGAATATCCACCAATGTGTTTGCCATGCATGACAACTCATGAAGAGGAGGAAAGGATCCTTGTGGGAGAGTGGTGTCTGGGGCAATGCAACACACCACTTTGGCCTTGAATTCCTGTAGAAGGGTGGCCTTGGGGTGGCTCCATCAGGTCAATTGACTGGTCCTTTTGGGCTAGAGTCAACCGAGTACCAATGTTGTATGTTCTCAACAGGTGTTGTGGACATTGTATCTGATGCTAGTGTTTGAATATAGTGCTCATGAAGCCCTGGCATTGTTTGGCATTGTAGTGTGTCCTCTCATAGAACTCCATGGTGGGTGGGGTCAGTGAGCACTGAAATATTCTCCTTTTATTATGAATCTCCCAAATCTTCAAAAAAATAAATAATAAAAACTCAGCTTATTGGTAAACAACCATGTCTTAAAGACTTTGATCATCAGCCTTCAATTCATCTTGTTCCTGTACCTCGTTCTTTTTTATTTTGCATTCCTTGTAAGAAAAAACTTTAGGACAAATGTCTCCCTTTTTTATTCAGAAGGGATTAGAGGAGCTTGCTGGCTCTTCAAAGTCAGTCAAGAAGCTATGTTCTGGGAACATCTTGATGGAAACATCTACACCAAAAAAACAGCAAACTCCTCTTGAATTGGAAGGCCATATACCCATTGAGGTTACTTCCCATGCTACTCTGAATTCCTCATGAGAAGTTATTGTTGAGAGGGATTTCAAGAACATTCCCAAGTCAGATATCCTCACTGGTTTCTCCAGTGCAACATTTCTCCACTCATTCCTATTTTGACATTTACATCGCCACATACACCTGCCATTGTCAATGCAAGTTATATGAACTGTAAGATATGGCCATATATTTACAAGCCTCTCAGATGTTTCCAGTGTCAGCTGTTTGTACTCATTGTGGTGGCAAAGACCACGACACCTACGAGTGCGAACTGGACCCTCACTATGTTAATTGTAGTGGTTCCCACCCTCTTACTATAGTTCTGGTCCTAAGTGGGTGGAAAAGAAAGAGGTACAGCATTTAAAAAGTGTTAACAACGTTTCTTACACTGAGACTCGGAAGTTATTGTCCCCTATTCCATCTCAGACATATGCCGCTGTACTATGCTTCACTGCTACAGCAGGAGTGCAGACCTCCTTCTAGTCAAGAAAAATGGTTCTCCTCCACCTAACTAAAAATGGACACTTTGATACAGTGGAACTGTTGAGGTTTTTCATTCTAATCTGGATAACATTACGGCCTTGATCAATTCATATCATCCCGTGTGTCTTTCCTTACAGGAAAAATTTCTGAAACCTGCTGATACAGTCATCTTTCAGCAGTTTTCTTTATACCGGAATGATAAGCGGTGTGATGGATGAGTGCATAGATGGGTAGCACTGCTGGTCAATCATTAAATGCCCACCTTGTCGGTGTCACTCAATACACCCTTGGAGACCGTAGTCATCTGTGTTTCCTTGGGTTGTACCATCACTCTTTTTTCTCTCTACCTGTTTTCTGGAAAGACTTGCAATAAATCAGACGTAAATGCTCTCATTGAACAGTTACCCTCTCCCTTTATAATCCTGGGAGACTTTAATGGACACAATTCCCTCTGGGGTGGTGCTAATATTGGTGGGAGGTGTCATTCCATAAAGTGTATGCTCTTGGATCACAACCTTTCTCTCTTCAGTATTGGTCATATACTTATTTTCATGCACCTAGTCAATCTTTTACTACCATTGATCTATCTGTCTGCTCCCCTTCACTTTCCTCTTGCTTTTCTTGAAGGGCTGATAGTGACCCATGGAGCAGTGATCATTTTCCTATCATTTTGAGGGAGATTGGCTGTGGTCGAGTGCCTTGGTGAAAGTTGGACCAGGCCAACTGGCTCTCTTTCACCTCTCTCTCGGAACTTGATCTTGCTGTCATTAGTCTTCCATCTATTAACAACTTTGTGGATGCAGTAACTCATTACTTCATTCAAGCAGCTGTTCTTTCTATTCCTAAAACCTTGAAACATTTCCCATGGTATCCTCGTCCATGGTGGTCACCAGCCTGCAGCAGGTCAGACATCAAAGCCAAAAGGAATCTTGGATTAAGTTCACATCTAGCATCTTTTCTACAGCCACTTCGAAACTCATATGGGATATGATTCAGAAGGTCAATGGGAAGTATTCTTCTCATCCCCTTTCCATCTTGCTCTGCAATAGCCCGGGAAGTTACTGATGTACAGAACATCACCAAACATGTATCCAGCATGTATCTCATGTATCCAGCACTTCTGTTTCTTCCCTTACCATCTTGGCCATCAAGTCTCTGGCAGAGCGATCACCTCTTTCCTTTTGGGCTGATCATCTCTATGACTATAATTGCCCCCTTACACTGGTGGAACTTAAACTTGCTCTTTATCAGTCTGGCAGCACATCGATCGGACCTGATGATGTTCACTATGAGATATTGTTCCATCTCTTTCCTGCCTCTTGCTGTTCTTGTGGTTGTGTTTAACTGAATCTGGCAGGAGAACGTTTTTCCTGATGCTTGGTGCCAGGCAATTGTACTCCCTTTCTCTGAGCCTGGGAAGGAACCCAAAATTCTTTCTAATTATCATCTAATTGCTTTGACTAGCTGTCTCTGTAAGGTCTTAGAGAGGGTGGTTAATGCTCATCTTGCTTGGTTCCTCAAATCAAACAACCTTCTCTCACCCACCTAGTTTGGGTTCCATCAACAGCACTCCACTGTTTATTTACTATTAGTATCCATTTTCATTTCTTTATATTTTTGTTTTCTGCAATTTTTATGTGGAGTTTGTAGATTGAAGGAGTAGTTGGAGGCTATCATAATTAAAGTAGAGGCAATAGATAAAAAGAAGTATAGATTGTGGAAAATGGCAGCAGGATTTCAGGAGGAGCTGAGTCTTTTACATGCAAGGAATACATCTGCTAACAATGACTTAATTTAATTGTAATGGGTTTATTTGGTTGAGCAACAAATTTCAGCCCCTGGCTTCTGCAGATGAGGAACTATTGAAGGATGTTATAGTTATAGGTGATTCCTTGACAAGGCATGTGGATGGAATAGTCTGTGGGGTAAATATGGAGAAAAGAATCAGATTATGTTACCCAGAGACACAGGTGGAGGAGATAACTCACAGAGTAGGAGATATAATAAAGGGGGCTAGCAGACATGCAGTTTTTATGGTTCATATAGGTGCTAATTATGTAGGGAAAGGTAGGTCAGTGGAGCTAATTAATAAATACAAGAGGTTGATAAAGGCATTTAAAGAAAGAGGCCATAACTTACTTTTGTCAGGGATACTACCTAGAATTAACTGTGGGGATGAAGTTATAAGTAGGTCACTAGGGCTAAATGCTAGACTTAGGTTAGTTTGTAAGGATGAGCAGATTGGCTAGTTCGACTTGTGGGATTAGTTCAGAGGAAGAAGTGAGCTTTTTAAAATGGATGGTTTACAGTTAAATAGGGTAGGGGGCTGGCTTGTTTGCTAAGGCTATTAACTTAGCTGTAAGGGAAGTTTTAAACTAGGACTAGACAGCGGTCAGTGCCAGGAAAACTAAATGCAAACAGAATAAAAGGCAGAGAAAAGTTTAGCCTAGAAAATGAGTATAGAAGTGGTTACAAGTATAGGCTTAATTGTTACAATTGTAATGCTAGAAGTATAAAAATAAAACAGATGATTTTAGAGCACTGGTAGGAATGGAGGATTTTGATATAATGGGAATAACTGAAAC
>NW_013672352.1:13392-19814 GCF_000517525.1 Limulus polyphemus
TGATGACAGAAATTTCTTTGAAATACAGGGTTACAGGCTATTTAGTAGGGATAGAGTACTAAAGGGGTGTAGGAAGAGTGGTTTATATGTAAAATATGAATTACATCCTGGCTGAAGTTGAGGATATCAAATATAATAGCAAAGAGATTGAATCTATTTGAGCTTCTATTAGTGGATATAAAGGGAAAAGGCTTTTAGTGGGAATTTGTTACCAACCGCTAAATGATGAGGATGAAATTAGTGAGAAACTTTACAATGAGATAAAGATTTCAGCTGTTATTGAAATTATAATTATGGGTGATTTTAATTTCAGGCATATAGATTGGAAAATGCTAGAGTCAAATCATGAGGGAGAAAGGTTTTTGGAAACTGTTCAAGATGGCTTTCTTCACCAGTTAGTCAAGGAACCATCTAGAAACAATGCTATTTTAGATTAATTGTTAACTTCAAATATAGAAATAATCGAGAGGGTGGAAATTGGGGAACATCTGGGTACAAGTGATCATTTCTCTGTTAGGTTCAATGTTTTGCTGCATATGGAGATACGGAATAATGATATTTTGTTTGCAAATTTCAAAAAAGCAAATTTTGAAGGGATGTGACAAGAATTATTTGTTGGGGATTGGGCTGCTGAGTTATTTTGAGACACTGATCAGATGAGGAAAATTTTAAATATTCAATATAAACATATTCTTAATAGAAAGAAAAGGGTAGCTGCAAGTAAATAAAACAGATTGGCTAACAAAACGTTTAAAAGATAAAATTAAAGAAAAGCATTTTAAATTTAAGAAATTTAAATTGACTGGTATGACAGATATGACTGGTATAAAAGATCAAGAAGCTGGTGAAACAGGAAATTAGGACATCAAAAAGCATGTATGAAAAAAGTTTGTCTGAAAATGTAAAAATTAACAGTAAGGATTTCTTGAGGGATGATAAAGGAAGACTAGTATCTAATGATTATGAGATGGCTGGGTTAGTAAATTTTGCTTTTTACTAACTAAGATTTAAGCAGTATTCCACATCTTGAACAATTGATAAATGGACATGAGATCAAACTGCATTAATTATGAGCTGGTTAAGAAAAAATATGGGAAGTTTAAAGAACGATAAAGCTCCTTGGCCAGACAATATTTCCTCAAGGGTTTTGAAGGAGGTTAAAGATTGGATATGTGAGCCACTTACTACTGTTTTTTGTCATTCCTTGAATAGTGGGCAGGTACCAGAGGATTGGAAGTTAGCTAATGAAACTTCTCTTTTCAAGGGAGGTGATAATAATTGTCCAGTAATTATAGACCCATTAGTCTTATATCAGTTGTGGGAATAATTCTGGAAAGTCTGATAAAAGATGCTTTGTAAAGTCATTTAACAAAGTTTAGAATTTTATTGGATAGTCAACATGGTTTCACTAAGGGAAAATATTGCCTTAGAAAGGGGGAGGATCTGATTGAAGTGTTTAAGATTGTAAAGGGAACTGATAGTGTTGATGCATCTCTTTTCATAACAGGGAGAATAATAGGACTAGGGGACACAAATATAAATTTTGGCAAGGTAGGAATCATCTTAAGCTAAGACAGTTTCATGTTTCTATCCGAGTGGTTGACCTTTGGAATGGGTTGCCTTTGGATGTTGTAGAAATAGTAAATTTAAGTGAGTTTAAGAAAAAGCTTGATAACTATCTGAATGATAAGGACTGGGTTTAATTTTTTTTATTATTATTATTTTAATCTAGTTCAGAGGATGGAGCAGCCAAGATGGACCAGTAGATCCCATGTTGTCCCAGAATGTTATATTATGTTTCTTTTATGTTTTTGTTTTCTGTTAGTAACCATTTTCATTTCTTTTTTTGTTTTGTTCTCTGATTAGTAACCACTTTCATGTATTCTATTTTTTTTCTGTTAGTAACCAATTTACCTTGTAAATTTTGATTTTCTGGTAGATCGTTTTTAAATAATATACCATAGAATCAGAACATGAAATAAATTAGACTAAATTATCATAAAGAGAATAAAACACTAACTTGCAGAACATTAAAGAAGTGTTAAACAATTAAGTTAAACAATTTATTTTCACAGTATTACATTTTGGGGAAATTTTGAAGTGCAATTAATACAAGTAAATAAAGCAATGTTCTAAATAAAATCCCAAAGAACAACCAATGAAAAAAAATATTATTAGAAGTGAAATCCTTTTCATTTGCAGCATTGTTTGGGTTTTTGTTAAAATTGTTCATGCATGGTTGATAGACATGTTGAATGTATTATTTCATGGTATTGTTTTATTATTCTCTTAATAGGTGTACAGTTTCTTTAAAGGAAGTCTGGATTAAGCTCTGACTTAATTTCTGTTGATGTACTTTTTAAGCTGTTAAGTATATTTATGGTTATTTACAAGTTTCTTTTGCAGCTTCACACTGTCGAAAAGAAAGTGGATCTAAGAACAATCTCGACAGCTCCATGAACCAGACAGCGGCAGGAGGGCTCAGTATGACTGGCTGTCTAGCTGACTTTTCCCTCTACATATTTCACCCTTATGGAGGCTCTAAAAAGTCTGGAGCTTCTGGTAAGTGGATTTATAACATGATGATTTTATATGGCTCATTATTTCATGGAGCAGAGAAATATGTATATTTGTATCAGGATACCAGGTATGCAAACTAGTATGATTTAGACATACTGATTATCATATTATTGCTAAAAGTATGACAATTCCTGTACAGTCTTTATTTCAATAGCCCAACAAGATGGCCTGGTTGTAACTCAAACTTTGTCACACGAATTCACATTAATACTGGTCAGTGAACTCCAAGAAAGAAAAATAAGTGGTATCAGAGTGAACAAAAGTATAAGACAGGTAACAGAGTGAAGCTCCAATAATTAAAATATTCAACAAACCATAATATCATACCTACTGCCAACCATGGGGATTAGATTTTATGATTTCTCTTGGAGATTGAGACAACATTATGAAACACAAAAACTGGAAGCCATGATCTTAAAGCAAGTGGTTTACCTTTATCAAAGACAATAACGTCTTCTTTTTTTTATTAACCAAGGCAAGAAATTCTTAACAATATGAGCAGAGATAAATATTGCACGTGTGGGAAATAATTACTTAAGTAAAAATATTAACCACTTATTAATTACAATATCGTATTAACTTATCTTACTTATATATTCTGAACTTGTACAACAGTGGTGTTTTGTGTATGCTCCATACAAGGGGCTGACTGAAGTTTGTTGTCTAGCACTTTTTTCAAATATTTTTATCTTTGTGATACAGTTATCTATCATGGCATTTAAAACAATTTTTTGAGAAATTTTGTTATGGTTTAATTCTCTGTCAAAACAGTTTTATTTTGTGTTTTTTTTAACAGCATTAAATTGAGAATGTCTGGACTTTCTTGTTTTGGTTCAAAGAATTTATTAAAGATTGTTGGACAATTTTATGTTAAAAATGAAAAGAATAATCTGGGCTAGTGTTATTGATTTTAATGTTAAGTGTGTAGTATATTAATGTGTTTTCAGCTAAAGAAGGGGAGAAATCTCCATTAACAACAGCTGAGAGGAAAGACTCTCTCAGTCTTCAAGTAGAGTTTGTGAAAGTCAACATATCTCGGAGTCGGAAGCTGAATGTCTTATCCAGTGAAGCTGCTTTATCTAAAGGTTCCAGAAGTGTGGATGGGAGTAGTGCTATAATTAGGTTCTCTGGTATGATATTTTTATTCCCAGTCTAAGGTGTATGTTTTCTTTTTTCTATGGTGGGCTAAAGATTACTGCAAAAAAAAGCACTCAAATAACCGACTTGTTCTTAAAGCTTGATTAGGGTTAAAAATATCTTAATCTCATTCTGCAGTAAACAAGAAATAATGGTAAAAAGAAATAGGATTTTCCTACTTTCAGTACTGAGCCTTCTTAAAAGAAGAATTTGCAAACAAGAGCAAGTGAGTTGTTCATAAAAATTAAAGTAGTAAAAGAAATATTGGGCTTGGAAGTAAAAACTGGAAAATTTTGCTATAATGGTTAGGCCTTTTCCTTAGATTGAAGTTGTCTTTATGACAAATATTCTTGTGGTTAATAGTCTCCAAGCCTACTTTCAGAAATTAATCGTGGTATTTATTTTTATGTTTTTCAAAATTTATTGTTAACCAATGGGAATTATTAACTCTGTCTTGTTTGTTAAGATTGTGAAACACGGTTAAAATTGTGTGTCTCAATAAAATATTATTTACCTACTCATAGTTTGATGGTATCATGTAACTAACTGCATTGTGAACTAATAATTATTAGGTAAAGTGCAGGCTATGAAGGTTTTTCCAGTTGAATCATATTTAACTGTGGTAAACATGTAAAATGAAGTTATTCTTCTTAAAACTACAGATAATGTCCAAACTAGTAAATTGAAGGTACTCTTTTAATACTGTAGTGAACATGTGAACTAGTAAAGACACTAGGTAATACTAGAGTATCCTTGTGAACTAGTAAAGTGGAGACACTCTTGGTAATATTAGAGTAATAATGTGAACTAGTAAAGTGAAGACACACTGTTAATACTGTAGTGAACATGTGAACTAGTAAAGACACTTGGTAATACTAGAGTATCCTTGTGAACTAGTAAAGTGGAGACACTCTTGGTAATATTAGAGAAATAATGTGAATTAGTCAAGTGAAGACACTCTTGGTAATACTAGAGTAACCATTTGTGAACTAGTAAAGTGGAGACACTCTTGGTAATACTAGAGTAACTGTGTGAACTAGTAAAGTGGAGACACTCTTGGTAATACTAGAGTAACTGTGTGAACTAGTAAAGTGGAGACACTCTTGGTAACACTAGAGTAACTGTTTGTGAACTAGTAAAGTGGAGACACTCTTGGTAATACTAGAGTAACTGTGTGAACTAGTAAATTGATGATACTCTTGGTAATATTAGAGTAATAATGTGAACTAGTAAAGTGATGAAACTCTCGGTAACAATAGAGTAACTTTGTGTGAACTATTAAAGTGGAGACACTCTTGGTAATACTAGAGTAACTGTGTGAACTAGTAAAGTGATGACACTCTTGGTAATACTAGAGTAACCGTGTGTGAACTAGTAAATTGATGACACTCTTGGTAACACTAGAGTAACCGTGTGTGAACTAGTGAATTGATGACACTCTTGGTAATACTAGAGTAACCGTGTGTGAACTAGTGAATTGATGACACTCTTGGTAATACTAGAGTAACCGTGTGTGAACTAGAAAAGTGAAGACACTCTTGGTAACACTAGAGTAACCATTTGTGAACTAGTAAAGTGATGATACTATTGGTAATACTGAAGTAACCATGTGAACTAATAAAAAAAATTTCTGCTAAAATATCTTTCGCTACAAAGATGTGTGCCAACGGCCCATGATTATCATCTCTTCTACCTATACACATGCAGAGACTGTAAGGTTTTCTATATTGGTGAAACCAAACATCACCTTAAAGTACAAGCATGTGAACACATGGGCATATCTATAAAAACTGAAAGAAAGGTCACAAACCCTCCCAACTCTGCTATCTATCAGCACAATGAAGAAATAGAATATCTGATTTCTCTCTCCAACTTTAAAATTCTCTCAACAACCATACATGATACTGAACTTCTTATAAAAAAAACATTATACATGAAAAAATCTTCTTCTGTTCCTAAATAATACATATTCTTCACTAGATTTAAACGTATTTTAATTCAACTATTTCATTTGTGCCACATTTTTCATTTTCTCATTTTATATTTCTGTATTCAAATTGTTTACTTCTTATGTATTTATTTCTGTTGTAATTATAAATATTGTTTGTTTGTTTTGTACCTTTAAATCACTGATGATGGAATTTTGATGATTCTGGAGTGTTTAAATGAATGCTTCCTATTATCGCGTTTGTGTTTTGCTTTATTATTTAGAAACATATGCATCTTCAGCTGTGACATTAGTGAAGATACAGTTATAAATAAAGAATACGTTAATTTACTGTTATTTAGAAAATGTATTCATCTTCAGCTCTGATATATTAATAAACATATGGTTATAAATAAAGAATAAGTTAATTGTAAAATAGTTGTTGTATACATTGTTTGACCTTCTAGCCATCTGTGATGTTGGTTCTGCCTCATTCAAGTATGATATGCGTCGATTGACAGAGATTCTTGCCTTCCCAAAGGCATGGTATCGAAGAAGTATTGCCCGGAGAATGTTTCTTGGAGATCAGAGTTCGAGTGCATTGTTTAGTGACCAGGGTAAGAAAGTATAATTAAATCATTTCTGGGTTTATGAGACATTATCAAATTGTAATGTATAGAATAATATATACAAATGATATGAATTGGAAATGACACACTTTTTTACCCCAAAATTTGATGTCAAAATCTGCTTGCGTCCTATACACCGAAGGTATGAA
>NW_013672352.1:20754-25101 GCF_000517525.1 Limulus polyphemus
AGTAGTTTTTTTTTTCTTTTAAAAACATAACTATTTATAATGCTCCCCTAAATAATAAACAAATAAATTACAGTGAAAGCAATGAAGATTTTGTAGGTTTTGAACCAAACTAAATAACAGTAAACCTTTTTTTTGATTTACGGTATTTTCTTATTTTGATGTTTGGAGCTCTTTTGTGTTTAGAACAATATATACTAATTTTTAAAGTATCAAATTGAATTTGTGTTCAATAAAAATCTTTCAAATGCGACTGTAGCTTTTTTTTTCCCCAAAAACTTTGTCTTCAAAATAAGGGTGCGTCTTATATTCCGAAAAATAAGGAATATTCCTAAAGAAACTTTATCAAAAATACATCTCTCTAACTTTATTAGCAGAACTTGTAATGTTCATTAATATAATTGCTGTTGTTCATTGTTTGTATCCAATGTTTTACAAAAGCAAACTAGTGTTAATAATTTGGTGTACTTCTCACTGATACACCAGTATTTCTTTTTAACTTTCTGATTTAAGCTTTATTTCCAAACATACTTCGTTTATTATTATTATTACATCTCCTTCAGTTAACAAGAATAATGTATTACTTATGCTTATCTGAAAATTTCTTTTCCTTATATAGCTTCTACCATTGGACAACATTATTGTTTTCTTTTTGTGCTATTTTAGAGTTGCTGTGATAATTTTTGAAGTTAATTAAATAGGATTAATTTTGAAGAGGCTTATTTTGCTCTCAAGATGAAGATCTCTTTGAAGAACTTGCAATTTTAATAGCAATTTCATAGATGATCATACTTCATTAATTTTGGATTTTAGCCACTTAATAAAGTTTCTGTTATGTAAAGGATTTTTTTCATTATTACATCCTGCCTTAACCCTGAACTGATCATTCTGTACTTTTCATTGCTTTTTAATATCTGATCTGTTGTCTCTCAGTAGATTTGCATTTTCCCACATTGTAGTTTGTAACCACTAGTGGTAGATCTTATATACCTAATGTCACAACCAGGGCAAGTAAGTTTCTAAACATTAAATGTTTTCTGTATTTTTAATTTCAGTAATATTATTTGTAATTTTCATAAGTACTTGTGATGTTATAAGCACAGAGGACCAATATTTTCAAAAGATTATCTTCATACTTATTTGGGGTAAAACTAGCAGAATTATAGTCCTGTAGAAATATTTGTATGAAAAACTTCACAATCCAGTAATCCCTTGTTGTTATGGGCTTGGTGTTCTACTGTAAACTTTGTATTATTATGTTTACTGTTCACTCACTGATTTATGTTTCACCTCATTATAAAAATGACCAAAGTATCATCCACACATCTCCAGTATTATGTAGGTTTGAAACTCTTTAGACACTCTTCAATGATATTTTCTCAAAAATAGTACAAAAGTAGGTTAGCTAATGCTGAACCTACACTGGAACTTATAAAAACTCCATCCACTTGCTCATAGATGTTACCATTAAAAAGCAAATGTGACTTCATGATAATAAATCCCAATAACTGTTGGCTTGGAGAATCTTATCATTTGATTTCTAGTTTCATAAATTAGGTTTATTGTCTCATGTAATAGTGTGTTCATATACAATGTCCAGCTAGCACATTACTCATTTCTGTCTTAATTATAGAACACAAAACTCTTTTATGATACCAAAAATCCTACCAGTTCATGATCATGAGTACCTGTATTTGAACTATTGGTCTGGCTGAACAATCTTCTTTATGAATAACCATATAGTATATCTGGCTAGCAGCCAGAAGCTCTTATTTTAAGAAATTCATCTTGAATCACTAATCTTTTTTAATTTCAAAAAACCTTTTAAATCTATTTTCTCTCATTTTGGTAGGTTCACTTTCAAGTGTTTTTAAATATACCACACTCATTTGAAATAACTTTTATTTTTAGAATGTAATCAGGTTTATTTAAGATGACAACACCGTTTTCTTTATTGTTAACACAACTTTTAGTTTCTAACAGCATCCAATACCTATTTAATTATAATAGAATGTTTATGACTATGGTTAAAGCCGATCGTCTGATGCGTTACTACCACAGCAAATCTGTTGCTCCATGAGGAGTGTCTGAAGAATTTCAAACCTGTATACTATCAGTGGTATCTAGATAATACTTTTGTCATCTTTAATGATATGGAACTTGTAAATCAGTTATATGGATATCTAAACATAATAATATAACATCAAAAAACTACAGCTTGCTTTCTTGGGTGTTTTAGCCCATAACAACGAGGGAATATTGGATTGTGTAGTTTTGTATCAAAGAACTTCTACAGGACTGTATATTAATTTTACTAGTTTTATCCCATATATGTACAATCTTGTGAAAATATTAGAAGTGAAGAAAATAATTTATTTCTTGAAAAAGAATGAGTTTTTTTTTTCAAAACAACAGATTATGAATGTTCCAAAATTATCGATGTGAGTGATATCTCTGTACATTAGAAAACAATTACTAATATCTTTCATAGAGTGTACCCTCAAATAGACATAATTTATTTTCAAACCTCAATATAGAAAGCAAAATTTGTCAAAATTTAAAGATAATATTTCTGCACAAAAAACATCTAATGTTGTTTATGATCTTATCTGGTATAAAAGATCTCATAAGAGTAAATGTAGTGTGCAAGAAAAGACCGATACATTCAGGACTAAGGAATGACGCAACAATGAAAGAACTCTTTACATCAAAAAATTTTATTAAGTGGCTAAATTTTAAAATTAACAAAGTAGGATCATCTGTGAAATTATTTTCATCTCATAAATCAAGAAATTACAGTTACAAATAATTTAGGAACAAGTTACAGTTAAAAGTGAATCACTGATAGTCCTGTAAATCTTGTGACGAGTTATAATTCTCACTAAACCACTACTATTATTGTAACAAGTTACAGTGAATCACTGATAGTCTTGTAAATCTTGTGACTAGTTCTAATTCTCACTAAATCACTACTATTATTCTAACAAGTTGCAGTTAACAGTGAATCACTGATAGTCCTGTAAATCTTGTGACTAGTTATAATTCTCACTAAACCACTACTATTATTCTAACAAGTTGCAGTTAACAGTGAATCACTGATAGTCCTGTAAATCTTGTGACTAGTTATAATTCTCACTAAACCACTACTATTATTCTAACAAGTTGCAGTTAACAGTGAATCACTGATTGTCCTGTAAATCTTGTGACTAGTTATAATTCTCTCTAAACCACTACTAGTATTGTAACAAGTTACAATTAACACTGAATGATTGATAGTCATGTAAATCTTGTGACTAGTTATAATTCTCACTAAACCACTACTATTATTGTAACAAGTTCCAGTCAACAGTGAATCACTAATAGTCCTGTAAATCTTGTGACTAGTTATAATTCTCACTAAACCACTACTATTATTGTAACAAGTTACAGTTAACAGTGAATCACTGATAGTCCTGTGAGTCTTACAACAGCTTATAGTGAACATTGAATTTCTATGTGCCCTGTGACAAATTATATTAACAATAAACCACTACTACTGTTGTAATAAAGTACACTCAGCAATAAACAATTAATAGTCTTGTAGCAAGTTACAGTTAACAGTGAATCATTACTGATATTTAAGAAATTTAACAATGATTTAGTACCAGTCTTCTATAAAGTTACAGATAACAACGAATATTTTATTATAACAAGTTGTTGTTTTTTTTAACAGAGGATTCCTTAGAAACAAGCAGCAGTAGTGGTACTCTCTCTCCTAAAGGAGCAAAACCTGATGTGTATACGTTCACCAGCTCTTCTCACCCACACGTACCCGGTACTCAGCACAGTAGCACTTCCTTCCCTGTGGGAGGAAAAATGGAAACCATCTCAGAACACTCGGACAATGGATTACCTTCAGAACAACCTCAAGTGACATATCAGCACAACCGAGATAAACTTCATCTTGATCTCTTTGATTCTCAGCAATCTTGGAACAGAGCAACAGGTATAAGACCTCATCCTTCTTGTTTAATTATAATTTGTTTCTCCAAGTTAAAAGGACATAGAACTTTATACTTAGGTGAATGTCTCTTATGGCTATATGTAAGTTTGTCTGCATGTTTCATCCACACATCATTATACAACTTAACCTCTAACTTATGTAAGTTTGTCTGTATGTTTCATCTACACATCATTATACAACATAACCTCTACCTTCTGTAACTTTGTCTGCATGTTTCACCAACACATCATTATACAACATAACCTCCATACCTTGTGTAAATTTGCCTGAATGTTTCAACCACACAGTGTTATAAAACATAACTTCTACCTTCAATGTAAGTTTGCTTGCATGTTTCAACCACACAG
>NW_013672352.1:25982-31244 GCF_000517525.1 Limulus polyphemus
TTATTTGATTTGTATATAATCCACAGGGGCTCAGACAATTCTCCCATTATTTGATTTGTATATAATCCACAGGGTCTCAGACAATTCCTTTCCATTATTTGATTTGTATATTGTCAACAGGGTCTCAGATCTACATGAGTACGCTATCATGTTCTCAAGACTTCAGAAGTATGCAGCCATCCTCACCTACTCAGTATACCACCAGACAAGGAAACACATGGGAAACATTGGTGTTATGTGCCCTTAATCTTTCTCGCCTTAACGTTCACATGAATATGGGTAATGTGATGGGAAACACAACGTAAGTTTGCCTTAATATTAGAAGTTGATTTCTTCCTTCCCAGAGCTCCTTCAGAAATTAGATGTTTAACATATCAATGAATAAGCTGATAATAAATTTGATCTCTTATTATAAGTTGCTTTCTTTTTGTTTAAGTTCTCAGTAAAAATCCAAATATTAGATCATTAAATCAGGAAGCTCCAACTCTTTTGCTACTGTCTCAGTGGATTATACTGATCACGTGACCCAGAGTTCCCATATTGTAACTTTTAACATGTTCATGAAATTGTTCAAGCTTTTGGTGGACAAAAAATCAGAACTTTTAATTAAGTATTTTTACTAAGAATCTGTCCATAAACATATAGTATAAGAGTGTTGACTGCTCTGAGTGCAGTAATTTTCATGTTAGAATTAAAAATACTTCATCTGAAAATTTTCAAATTAATTTTCATAATTTCCAAAAACCTTCTAAATAAATATCAAATGCTTTTTTTTCAGAAAAACTAATTTTTTTCTCATTTTTTCTACCCTAACTCTATACAAGTTTGGTCAATTTGTCCAACCTCGTAATCATCATAAAATGTGAAATAAAGTGAGTAATAGTGATCCTCTTTAGTATTGACCAAGAAGTTCCAAAGTACTTCCCATAATAGTTTCTAGTTCTAATATTTTCACATCTGTATCCTATGTTTATTTTACTTTTAGCACCTGAAATATAAACCAGCCTATCATAAATAAAGCATTGAATTACAGATCCTGCCATAAGATGTTTATAAGACACTGTAATAAAACTCTCTCAATATCAAATTAGCTTGTGCAATGCAATTACCAGAGTTTATTATAATCCTGGCTCTGAAAATACAGTGGGAGAAGATTTATCAGCTTGTTTATAGTACAGTGGTTACAACAAGAATTGTCTAAAGTAGTAGAAGTGCAAAACAATTTTTATGATATGGCTCTTTACAAAATCCAGGCTGCTCCAATAAATTTGGTAGGTATTTGGATGTTAGTTATCTTCCTGGGGGGTTTGGAATTTTGAGGTATAGGTGTAGAAAGTGTGTAAGTGCTTATGAATATACACATATATAATGTTACTATTTACCCATAAATGTTTAATTTTTAGTTATTTTTCTTAAAACATAACACAATAAATAAAATATATATAGAAAAACAAGGACTTCTAATACTTACAATGTTACAAAATTGATATGTAGTTGTGCATCATACTTGATAAACCTTGTCATTAGCTTTGTTTATTCTCTCAAGTGGAGGTGAAAGACACTTTTTTGTAGATTTCTATGATGCATTTTAGAAAACCAAAGAATTATCAAATTACTATATTGGTACACATAAAACCACTGTAATTTATCTGGTTTTATAACTAAGCTATATGTGGGTTAAAAAATCTCATTTCTGTTCGGACCAACAACTTACTCAACAGACTTGAACATTTCCAGTCAAATTACAAGTTTCTCCTTCAAGCCAATTACAAACAACTGTCAGATTTATGTAGCTTGGAATGTGCTCTTTCTGTTGGTTATAAAGATGTACTTAAGAGAAATAGGCATGAGTAGACAAAAGGTTTCAGAAGAATGGAGTAGTGGGTGGGAGGGGCTAACTCATAGGTTTGCAAAATATATTGATATCTCGGTAAATTAAAAGGGTGGGAGATTCTTATTTTATATTCTAGATTATAAATGTCTGAACTTTGACTTTCTATTTTGAACCACTACAGATGTTGTATATTAAATGTGATAAAATAGAAACTGAGTAATAAGACAAGAAAACATGCCATTTAACACACAAAGAAGCATATTTAATTTAAATATTTTCTTTCAAATTAAGAAATTAAAACACATACAATATTAAAATTTAAATTATAAAGTACATTTTGATGTCAATTTTATTGACATACAAAGTTTTTATTAAATTTTGAAAATACCTAAAACATTGTGAAATGTTTTTTAATCTGTCCATTGAGAGAGAGAGATGAATTCTTTGGTCTTTACTCAGTTCACTTAGAAGTGATGTTGTAGTTGTTACTTTCTGTTTGGGTTGTTTATCTTTATTTACATGTTGGATTAGAAATCCTGAACCAGGTTTTTTAATGGTTATCATTAGTAATTGTGTTCGGTGCAGTTCACAAATGGCAGTGGTTCCAGCTATCCTGAGCTAGCCTAGTGGTATTAGTAATTGTGTGTTCAGTGCATTTCAAAAATGACAGTGGTTCCAGCTATCCTGAGCTAGCCTAGTGGCATTAGTAATTGTGTTCAGTGCAGTTCACAAATGGCAGTGGTTCCAGCTATCCTGAGCTAGCCTAGTGGTATTATGATCCATATTCTACAAATAAACTTTAATTTGGTTATTAAAGTTTTGAAATGTCAATGAAAAATATAACATAAGGGACTGTGGATTACTGCAGGTGGCTTACAAGAGATCTCAAATCACAAGGAAGACTGTCAATAAGCAGTAGTGGACACAAAAACTTCTTCATCACAATGACTCTCGTCGGTTCTTCACTTGATGCTAAAGGAGGAATTGTGGGAGGAAACATCGAGCTTAGTGAAATCGATACAACATGTAAGTTTTTATGGACGTTGAGTTCTGTCTTGTAGTGACAGTGATATTGGAGTATAACATTTTGTATGAATGAATATATTTTTCTGTTTTGCTTAGGTCTTTAGTTGAGTTCTGACAAGATGCTGCAATAGTTATTTTTTGTAATTTATAATGTTTACGTGTGTATTGAAAGAAATGCTTTAATACCTGCTTTTACAAGAAGCTCAACAGGACCTGCATAACTAGAGAGCAAAATATGTACAAACAACATAGAATTGAAAATAGCAGGTATTTTTGTTGATAGCTTTAATTTTGATTATTGTTTAAAACAATAAATGCAGGTATTTGTAAATGTAATATAATTTTTGTTATATATAACTTTTGGCTACTTTGTTTTGAAAGATTTATTATGACTAAAACTTGAAAAATTCCTACCTGTTTGAACTGTAAGACAGTTAACACATATTTAGCTTAACTTTAATGAACAATGCATTTTCCCAAGATTTCATTAAAACATTCTGACCAAGTAAAAGTTTACAAATAAAAAAAGAAAAAATGAAATTAATAAAATTTGGTTTTTATAGTCCCTTGGTGGGATAATGGTAAGTTGAAAGACTTAAAACTCTAAAATATGGGGTTCAATTCTTCATGGTGGACACAGCAGATAGCCCAGTATGGCTTTGCTCTAAAAAAAATTGAAATTATTTGTATTTTCAGTATTTTTTTACCAATCTGACAGTTATTTTCTGACTCTGCACTATATAATGATGTTATTAGACAGAGGTTTAGTTTTTATCTAATATCTACTGAAATACTTACGATCTCAATGCAACTTTTCTTTTAACATTGTTACTTTACCTGTTTCAAAATAAAAAAAGTATCGACGTCTTGTAGCTAATTATGAAGATCTTATAAGCAACACTACTGCAAAAGTTTATAAAGATTGATATGTGATGTATTCATGATGTTTATATAACAAATATCAAGGGTATTAAACACTTTCAAACAATTTGATGTTAGTACACCTGAAAGAAGATGTAAAGAAAGAACCAGATCATACAGTTACCCTGAAGCTTGGAGCATTAGAGTCGAGATTGGACTATATGGGCACCAGTGTCTTGATGGGAAGAGTTAGCACACTAGAAACTACACTCAGAGATGAATGGAGAGTTACTTCCGAGAAGGGAGATGATGCTCTAATGGCTAAACCAACAAAACGGTAAGGTTTCATTTACATGTACTTTAAAAAAAACATCATTTTTGAAACAGATCACCATTCAAAACCTTTCATTATATGTTGTATATTATAATTGTGCAAACATTAATTCTTTTTACTATTTTCAGTCCTGCTTTAATTTTCATCCATGGGAACTTAGGCTGGGATCAGTTACAGCTACTGATCTCCAAGTCAACCACTACTGACATTGTTAAAATGTACACTAAGCTGGAGGAATTCTTCTCCCAGCAGTTCCACAGCAGTAAACGTGTTTTCTCTTCACTCCAGCCACACTACCAGCGACACTCCATTAGAAACCCAACTCGACGATTAAAGCAACATCCAGAAGGTATGTTTTATGTGTCATATGTAAGGAATCCTTTATGGCCCTTTAGATATACTTGGGGATTTCAGAAGTTCATGAAAGTGTCATCTCTAAAGAATTCTTTATGGTCCTTTAAATATACTTGGAGTTTCCTAAAGGCCCTGAAGATATGTTTTATGTGTCATCTTTAAAGAATCCTTTATGGCCTGTAGATATACTTGGTATGTCCTGAAGTTTCTGAAGATATGTTTTATATGTCATCTCTAAAGAATCCTTTATGGTCCTTTGTACATACTTGGTGTGTCCTGAAAGTATGGTTTATACTTTAAGAATTTGTCTTAACTTTCAATGTGTGTGTGTGTGTGTGTGTTGTACTTCATATACGTTTCATACTTAAGACCATGAAAATATATCTTACACATTACATTTCAAGATTTAACCCTTAAGATCTTAAGAATATGTTTCAGATATCAAGTGTGAAGGACTAACTATTAAGGTATCAGGTATCATTGAAAGGATTAATTCTTAAAAGTCATGAGGATCATCACATCTGAAGGTTTATTTTTGTTTGGAAAGTTTATCCTTAAGATGTTCACTTTTTCATGGTGTCGTTTCTACATATCTTTGACTTATGTTGCTATGTTTGAAGATTATTTACTTTGCTGTTTCACACTGGCTCGTTTTTAGCAGTTGTTACCTTCTTTTGAAGGATCTGCTCTTTACACAGTTTCTTTGTTTTTAGTTAATGGTCATTATTTCATGAATCTCTAGGCTTAACACTAAGGTGAAGGCATTTGGAATCATATAATTAGGTTTTTAATGTTACATCCAACAGTAGGTCTGTCGAAACACATAGTTCTCCTGAAGAAGAATAGTCAACTA
>NW_013672352.1:31548-45188 GCF_000517525.1 Limulus polyphemus
TTAAGTTTATTATACTTTATATGTGATCCTTTGTGCTAACTCTTTTATCAAGATTAGTATGTTCCACCATCAGTAAAACTCCTCCTTATGCTTATAAAACATTGTTTGCCTACCTGTTATTATATTAGCATAATGTGCTTCCTTACTCAAGTAATACTTTAGATAGACTTTTGGCCATATGTCCAACCAGAATACAATTTATGGTGTTGAGTGAACATTGACTTAAAATAGACCTTTGGTGAGTTGAAGCAAAACATGCAGCGTTAAAGTTATATTCCTGTAACTGGTAAAATATTTGTTTTAGTTAAACATCTGTAAAGCCACCTTTTTCAATGGTGAAACATTTCTGCAACAGGACTTCCAGGAGATGCTGAAACTCGCCATCACAGACACTGGCAAAAGGTGCTGCGGCTGGTGTCCAGACTTCAACTTAGTACACTTCCATTTGCTCTTCCACGTCGAGGTACGATTCTAGGTGGCACAATGGAGTTGTCCGGAAACAACATCTCTTTGGCATGCTTCCATGGAATAAACTTCCGTTCAAAAGCATGGGCCATTTTCAGCTTAAAGGAACCCACTGTGACCTTTGCAACTGAAGCCCAAGATGTGAATAATGATGATGGTAATAATGACTCAGTAATTATGAACTTTATTTTGTGACTTATTTGAAATGAAAATATTTTATTCTGACACTATATCTTACCTCCCCCTCACAAAAACTGTCTCGATAAGTACTGCCCTCTATCTATGCCATTTTTTTGCTTGCTACTAGCCTTGTATCCCCCACTTCTTTCCACATGTCTGCTTGCAAATGATCATGCAGCAACCCTTTGCCAATAGGAATGGACATTACCCCTATCTTAGCTAGTGCCTTCTCTAATAATGCATCTTGTTAACTCTGAACACGGGCTTGGTCGATTTGATCAACCATGTGACCTCTTTTTACTCGATTAAAGTCTTTATAGATTTTATACTACTAACTTTTAATATAGTATGTATATCTTCACAAAATTTGGCAATCTTTAAGTAAACATTATAAGGCTTTCACATACAAAAATTGTTGATGACTATATTGAGCATTTGTTTTGAATAGTCCTTGTGCAAAGTGATTTTCATTTTAAGATTAAAAATACTTTTCTTCATCTCAGAAATCTCAAATCTCATTTGTATAGTCTCTAAGACCTCCAAATTAATTTCAGAAGTTTGTTTTCAGTAAAACTTTATATTTTATCTGTTATATTTTCTACTCTAACTCCATATGGGTTTGGTCAATTTGACCGATCTCGTAACCACCAAAAAAAATCGAAATAAATGTAAATTACCCTTTTTTTTCTTTCTAGAATGACTTCAAATTGTAACATGAAACTGCATCTATTTATAATTAAATGTTATTGTTTTATTGCCCTTTGAACTGTGGCTAACTAATATTCGCACTATTATAAATTGTAAATATCTTGGGGAAAGTGCAGCTCACGTTACATTATTGAATTATCTTACCCGTGAGCTGCTCACATGCGTGCCTCATGAAGCATTATTATTATTAATTTTACCTAATCTAACCTTAATTAACCTAAAGAGATCACTATTTTTACATTTTAATTACTATTATAATAAATAAAGAATAAATATGAAAAACAAGAAATAAAGTACTTATCTGAGTATTCTTTTTTTTGCTGTCGATGACACTTAACCCTACTTTTTCTATACTAATGGTAGTTGTGTATTAAATCATTTTTATTTAATTAAATAATGCACCAAAGAACATAGAATAATAACATACAAAAAGCAGACAATTTCCTCTAACAATCACAATTTGTCTGGCTTTTTAACTATATGAAAAGAGCCTTTACAAATTCAACCAAGCTATTCTTTACCTTTCCCATGGGAATGAAACCTGTATTACAAGTGAAATTGATGATTATCTGTTCAGAACACAACGTAATGTAATACGTCATTTGATAGATGAAAACCTTGACTTTCTATTGGTTATAGATTATGTATAATGAAATGTAAGAGAGAACTATTAACAAATCCTGAGGATGTGACAGGTAGGTGTGGCAAAAGGGGTCTGATTTTCTGTTTGATAGCTCTGTAACCAAACAAAATTGAAGGCTATAAAAATTATGGTTTGTCTGAGCAATGAAGATTTTAATTTTGAGTATTTTCTAGTTTAGTCACTGCCATTTTTTCCCTTTTATTTGTGGAGAGTTAAGATTTAAATTTCATTATCTACTCTTCCTTTTCTAATTTGTGTTCATTTTTTCGACTTTGTGAATTTTGCATCCACAGTTTTGGGTGGTCACGACTATTACAGTGGATTTCCCAACAATAATTCAGTTGTCAGTTACAGACATGACGACTATGAGCCGTAGGGAATTTCTGCAACATTCTGTATAACCCGATGAGTAGCCTAGGTGTGTCTAAGCAGATGGGATGTGAATTAGGGCAGATTGTTTTACCCCTCCTGAATATGCTTTTCCATTGTCTCATTTCCAAGGGTCTTACCTAGGCCTCCTCCTCCCTTTGTGGCCTTGACTACTCAGGTATGCTATTTTTTGTCTTTGTCTCCTGTTTCCTTGAATTTTACCCATTCTCTCATAGTGGATTAATTTTCAAGTCATTCATTGTTTTTTCTTCCTGGTATTTGTGTTCATTGTTTTGGGGTACATTTGCATTCAGGGGTCAGTGTGCCATGTCACCCAAGTATATTGGCTATCATGTTTTTGCTTTTCTTGTTTTCCCTACTATAATTCAACTCACACCTTTTGGATGTTTTTTTTTTTCCAGTGTGTGGTTCAGACCTCGATACTTTGGTTGTTTTTACATTCCTCAGAACTTTCCTGTTCTCTTCTTCTGTTATCCATTGTTATCTGTCCATTATCCTCCCCTCACTTTTTGGTTGGGGCAATTCTACATTTTCGTTATTTGTTTTGTGTTGGTCATAGCAGTCTTCATTTTGCTGCCATACCATTCATTTTCTCTTCGGGCCTCACTTCACAGATGTGGCTGCTCTGATATTGGGTTCTTCTAGGCTGGGACCCTGTTTTCTTTAGAGTTTGCTTACCCTTCTTTTCATTGCATATATTGTGCATGGCACCTTTGTTTCTGTCTGGAAGTGTTAGGGGATATTCCCATCTATATTGTGACCAGGGTTGTTTCAGCAAGTCTCCATAACTCCATTTCCATTAGTCCCCCTGCTATCTCACCATCCACTATATTTCACTCCTCAGTGGGATCCTTTTTCTTACCAGCTTCATCTGGAGGTGGCTTGAGACTTACTTCTTCAGTGTGCCTTCTATGAGGAGATCATTCTCCTTCAGGGTTTTTACTCCTGATTTGTGGTCTCCATATTTCCGTCACTCTAGCATCCAGACATTTTCTTCGTTTTGTTCCTCGTGGATGTGTGTTTTCAGTTTAGGGTGTTATGGTCGGCCTTACCTCGACTTTCTATGTGTTCTGCCAACTGGTCTAAATATTTGCTTATTTCTCTGGGCCTTAGTGTACACTTTTCGAGGGATGGTTGACTACTTATAGCTTCCTCACTGACCAATTCTTCCCTCCATACTCAGTTTCTTCTTTGGGAAGCTGCCTGGTTGGGTTGACTTATCACAACAGGGAATTCTCTCCTGATCAATTTCTGGTTTTCTTGGTGTGTTTTACATCTCAATTCTTCATAGGGACCATCCTTCTCCCCATTGGATTTAGATCTCTGGTACTTCCTTTAGGCGGTATCTCATCTTCTCCCTTTCCTTCTTGCACGTGTGGTTCTATCTCTTTTGGGGACATGGGCTTCTCTCACAGCCTTCATTGTTCTTGGTTGTGCCATCCTCTGTTGGTTTTTCATTGCTTTATGCTGCCTTGTTCAGGATCCCTTGGATACTCCTCTTATCCTTTCTCCTCACTAACATTTCAAATTGAATGAATGTTGGTTCAATAGGACCACTTTTTTCTAATGGGGTTCCTCTTCCTTCTCCTCATCTGGATTGTAATCTTTTTACAGATACTTCTCTTTCCAATTGGAGAATAGATCTTGAAATTCAGGGGATTTAGGTGTGGGAAACTTTTTATAATCTGCTCTCCATATCTTTCTCTTGACACTTTTAGCTGTCTGTCAAACAGTATTTTCCTTCCTCTTGGGTCTTGGGGACAAGGTGGTGATGTTTCACTCCAACAATTCTATGGTAGGGTCCAACATAACCATGCATAGGGCTATGTGTTCTTTGTTTTCTAACTTTGGATCTTTTATATTTTGGGCTCACTGTCATTATATTGATTTGTGGGCAAGTCATCATCCTGGGGCCAAGGATCTGGTCATGGATCAGTTATCCCATCCCAACAGGATTCTTCTGATGGGGTAGTCTGTAGATATTCTCGTTTTTCAGGTTTAGTGTTTGCTTTGGGGTGTATCCAATTTGTACACTTTTGCAACTCATCTAGATACACACCTTACTCAATTTTGTTCTTGTGTTCCGCATTCATTGGCAGGTGCATTGGTTGCTCTCAGTAGGGATTGGACATGTCATTCCCCCACACATATCTGCCTATTTGTCATCTTCCTCATGTCCTATCAATAGTTCAGTGCTCTTCGTCTCTTTCATCAGTCCCATTCCAAAGTGCATCATCCATCCTTTCTGGCATTCTGTTTTCACGTGTGGCTTTTATCCAGTCCCTTGCCGGAAGGTCTGAATTTTCCAGGCAAGTCATTTCCTTCCTTGGTTTTCTGTCCAGTTCATCCTTCTTCTTTGACAGTTTCTAAGAGTTGGTGATATAAATAACATTGTTGGTACATCTAGGTTATCATTCTTCCCTTACTCCCATTCCTCTCACTTGTCTTTTTTTGACAGATACCTATATCTTTCCTCTGCTGACAGGTTATTGAGTGGTTTTGTCTTCAGTATTCGGTTTACCAGATTTGCTTCTGTGTTCCAATCTCATTTACTGTATGTTATTTTCATTCATTCTCCTTGCTCGTCCTTCCTGCCCAGTGTCTCTCCAGGATTGGAACCTCCATGTTGTCTTTCATTTCCTCTGTTTGAACCTTTGTTGTTTTATTTTTCTTTGCTGTCCCTGTTCCTCATATTGTTGGCCTATGGTCACCGTTTTTCCGACATGTTGTAATCAGGTTCAGTTAGGTTTGTTTCTTAGTTCCTGTTCATTCCTTTATGCAAAAGACTTCAGCTGTTATGGAGATTAATTATGTTTTCTTTCCTCTTTCCCTTCCCCCTTTCTCCCACCTTTAGGTCCATTCTGCTCCTGACCAACTCCTTTGCCCTGCCAGAGCCTTTAGATGGTACATGTCATGCATTGCATTCTTCTGTAGTTCCAAGGTCTGTTTCTTCATTGGCATCCTACCCTTTCTCATGATTTTTTTTCCCTGATCTCCTTACAGTTGGATCCACCAGTCACTTTGCCTAGCATATTCTTCCTTTTATCTGGATGTTTCTCTTGTCTTTTTTTTTCTACATCAGATCCATCATCTTACCATGTCCCTAGCTGCCCTTTTGACATTTTTCCTGAGAGGACATCATCAGGGTAGGTATATGGGCTACTTCGTTTGTTTTTAGTTTTCATTACAGAGGCTTTTTCCTACATATATTATGGATCCCACTCTGTGGCATGTGGTGCCTGACCAGGTATACTTATTCTCAAATCTGACTGTACATCCTGTGACCATGCTTGATGATTAAAACATTGAGGCACTTCTTACCACAGACCTGACGTACAATTCCAGATGTTGCCAGGTGTTGGTTGTAGCACTCCACCATATCTGTATATATATTGCAGCTTGCCCCTCCGGCTGAGACATTCCTCCTTCCTACCACCCTCCAGGTGTTGGTTGCAGATGGTCCAGCCACATAAGCCCTGGTTCTCTTCTCCTACCACAGACTGGACGATAAATTCCCAATGCTGCCAGGTTTTGAACTGGAAATGCTACCCCATATTGAGGTCCCTCTTTATATTCCTACGTTCCACAGGAGGTTGATTCCTGTTGGATCTTGTGTTATTTATAGTTAAATGAAACATGTTTACCCACATATGTAAGATAGATTTCCTAATATAGACTGGAACTAACATTCCCATTGGCTCCAGGTTTAGGACTAGAGATGAATGCCTTCCAAGTTCTTTTTTCCTACAATCTGCTGGATATCAGTTCCCAGTGAATCCACTGTTGGCAGTGGGCTCATGCAGAGTCGGGTTCATGGTACAGACACTCATTTTCCTATCAGTACCCATTTTTAAGGTAAAAGGTAGAGTACCCTCTTCCTAATATGGACCTGATGTACAATTCCAGATGCTGCCAGGTGTTGGTTGAGGTCAAACTCTCATTTTTAAGGTAAAAGGTAGAGTACCCTCTTCCTATTATGGACCTGATGTACAATTCCAGATGCTGCCAGGTGTTGGTTGAGGTCAAACTCTCAATTATAGTTTGTCACACCCTAGCTGCACAACACCTGGGGTTCCTTTTACTGCTGATAACATTTTAGGGACCCTCCATGTTTCCACCCTTTATTCTTGGTAACACATTACTGAAGGATGAAGAGTATACCTAGTTCAGATGTGGTTGGGTCTCCCACTGGTGTGTTGTTTTAATTCCTTACCACACCTCATGGGCACTTTCTCAAGGAGGAACATATCAGTTCAATGTGGGATTTTTGTTTTTTGTAAGAAGAGGTAAGATATCATATCAGAAGATGATATTTTCCTAAACTGAAGATATATTTCCAATAGATACTTATTGGTTGACTTGGTCATGGCCAGTCTTGAAGTGATTAACAGATGCTTTATTAGAGAGGGCACTAGTTACAAAAGAACTACTGTCGCACTCCTATTGGTGAAAGGTTGCTGAATGACCACTTGCATGTAGATATACAAAAAGAAGTGTGAGTTACAAGGCTAGTGCCGAGAAAAACTTTGCACCAATAGAGGGCAGTACTAATCGAGAAAGCTTTTTTGTGAGAGGGAGGTATCTATCAAAAATATGTTTTCAGTTTTGGAAAATGTGTGAAATTCTTTGGGATATAAATATTTCGTCTAGTTATAATATACAAGCTCATTCACTAAACATTGTTTTATAGTATTAATATTTATAGATTATTAGATGTCGTTGTGTTATACAACTTCATTCAGTAGACATTGTTGTTTTGTAGTATTGATATTTGTAGATTACTTGGTGTAGTTGTGTTACATAACTGCACCAGTAGACATTGTTTTTCAATAGTATTGACATTTGTAGGTTATTTGGTGCAGTTGTGTTACATAACTGCACCAGTAGATATTGTTCTCTTATAGTATTGATATTTATAGATTATTTGGTGTGGTTGTGTTATACAAAGTCAGCCAGTAGACATTGTTGTTTTATGGTATTGATATTTATAGATTATATGGTGTAGTTGTGTTATACAAAGCCAGTCAGAGATGTTGTTTTATAGTAGTGATATTTATAGATTATTTGATGTAGTTGTTATATAAGTTCAGGCAATAGACATTGTTGTTTCATAATATTGATATTTATAGATTATATGGTGTAGTTGTGTTATACAAGTTCAGACAGTAAATTTTGTTTTGTGGTATTGATATTTGTTTATTACTTGGTGCAGTTGTGTTATACAAGTTCAGCCAGTAGAAATTGTTGTTTTATATTATTGATATTTGTTTATTATTATGTTTTGTAGTTATGCTTACATGTTTGGCTAATAGATGTCACTGCATGCTGTTTTGTTCAAATAACATGAGCACTAAATAAATTGTTAGGCCTAGGAAGGTTTTTGTTTATATATAACATTATTGTTGGTATTCTAATAAAAAAACAAGTGTTGTGATGTGCCAGCAATTTTCCATTCTGTTTTTTAATATGAATATTTGGTGTTTATGTTCCGTACATATTTTGTACAAATTCAGCTAATAGACATTCCTTTCT
Organism: Limulus polyphemus; assembly: GCF_000517525.1. Classification (NCBI taxonomy): domain Eukaryota; kingdom Metazoa; phylum Arthropoda; class Merostomata; order Xiphosura; family Limulidae; genus Limulus; species Limulus polyphemus. Next base: position 39,467 of record NW_013672352.1, read on the forward strand.
GTTATTGTAAGTCTGAATGAATTATGATTGTACGACATACTGCAAGCTAACTCAGGAAAAAAATAAGATTTTCTATAAAACTCAGTGAGTGGTTCAATATACAACAATAAAAATCATAGTGTTGGCTTAGTGTGTGTATGTTTCAAAGGTTATGCAGTAAGAGAGAGGTGTGAATTTGTTACTTTTAATTAATATCTTAAAAATATGTAGAAGCTGAGCAAACATATTCCTAATATTGTTGGAGTTTTTCATGACTATTAAGAATTTGTTGCATTTTTGTATAATTAGCAAAAGTCTGTTGTAGTTTTCCATAATTAAGAAAGATATTTTTGTTTTGTATGATTAGGAAAATCTGTGTGTTGTACAGTAGGAAGAATCTGTTGCAAATCATAGGTGGCGTTCTAACTTTAAAACTCAATCTGCAATACTTTAGAAGGTTTTTCTATGAATGACGTTTTCCAGGCACAGTAGCAACCCACATTGTCCAAAACCTGTCCTTCACTTTAGGCCACAGTGGAACAGAGTCAGCTCACCACATCAGTATGGCCACTGTTTGCAGGATCTCACGTAACGTGTTATTCCCACCTCAGTTTCGCAGTATGAACGAATGGTTCCATTATGCTTTTGCCACCAGTGAAATTGACGGTAAGTTAGATCTGCTTTTTATACACATCCTATAGTGTCTCATTGTTATTCCTTGAACTCAACTGTTTGTAACATCCTCCTACACAGCCTATAGTGTCATGTTGTTATTCCTTGAAGTCCTCTAAGTCTTCAGCAGTTCAAAATGTTTAAAGTCTCTTTCATTTCAGTTGATCTCTTCTTGAAAGGCATAATTAACAGATGGCATCTTTCTAGGAAATTTATAAACAGCTCTTGAAACTACTTGTGCAGAACTTCCTCATAAAGATTTCTGTTAACACTTTGAAATATCATCCAAAAACTTCCTAGACATATGCCATCCATATCATTCAAAAACTTCCTAGGCATACACCATCCATATCATCCAAAACCTTCCTAGGCATACACCATTCATATCATCCAAAAACTTCCTAGGCATATGCCATCCATATCATCCAAAACCTTCCTAGGCATATGCCATCCATATCATCCAAAAACTTCCTCAACATATGCCATCCACATCATCCAAAAACTTCCTAGACATACACCATCTATATCATCGAAACGCTTCCTAGACATACACCATCCACATAATCCAAAACTTTCTAGACATACACCATCCACATAACCCAAAACTTCCTAGATATATGCCATCCATATCATCCAAAACCTTCCTAGGCATATGCCATCCATATCATCCAAAAACTTCCTAGGCATACACCATCCATATCATCCAAAACCTTCCTAGGCATATGCCATCCACATCATCCTAAAACTTCCTCAACATATGCCATCCATATCATCCAAAATTTTCCTAGGCATATGCCATCCATATCATCCAAAACCTTCCTAGGCATATTCCATCCATATCATCCAAAACCTTCCTAGGCATATGCCATCCACATCACCCAAAACTTCCTAGACATATAACATCTATATCATCGAAAAACTTCCAACATATGCCATCCACATCATCCAAAATCTTCCTAGGCATATGCCATCCACATCACCCAAAAACTTCCTAGACATATGCCATCCATATCATCCAAAAACATCCTAGACATATGCCATCCATATCATCCAAAAACATCCTAGACATATGCCATCCATATCATCCAAAAACTTCCTAGACATATGCCATCCATATCATCCAAAAACATCCTAGACATATATCATCCATTAATAAGTAACTTTCCTCTGAGTAAAACTTCTACCAAGCAATAAGTCTTGATAATAACTGGGGCATTGGCCAGTGTGTTATATACATTTGTATTTTATTTAGATGTGGGCAGGTTTCCTGTTCTTGAACATGATCGAGATGGAGGAGAACGTCGCTCTTCCTTCAGCTTACCTTCCAAGTCTCCCGAGTTTAACCATAACATGGAAGTCATTTTTGCTCTTCCAAGTCTACAGTTTCATTTAAAAACGGAACACCTGCAAGGCGAACAAACTCCAACTTTAGTTGGTACGTTACATCTATCTTCATTTCAGTGTAGTTTCTACAGACAAATACACTGCTTTCAGGATATAAATGTAACTTACTCTTGATAGCACTTTCTTTTTTCTCAAAATAGAAAACTTGAGGTTAGTTATAAACAAAACCTGATATCAAAGGTTTAAAGTGAGCTCAATTTCACCAGATATATTTAAAATCACAAGTTTAATTCAGGAGAGTTTGATGTACCTTCCATGAAATACAGAACCTAAGCCAGTAGTGAAATGCAGTCTAGTAACAATTTTATATATGAACATTTTGTTCAGAACTTAAGCAACTAGTAGGCAACAGTTTTGTAACATAACTATGTATAAACTCTTTCTAGATCCTAAGCCAATAGTGGACTGCAGTTTTGTAACAGAGTTTGATGATCACATATACGTAGCTGTGGATGCAGAAGCATTCTTCTTTCTTCATGATGTCATAACCAGCTACATCAAAGAGAAGGATAGTAAGTTAAAACAGTTGTTCTTTTACATATTACTCTTTGAAGGGTTGTGTTTTACCAAATCTTCTTTCTTCATCATGATATAACCAGCTACATCAAAGATAAGTATATTAAATTAAACCAGTTGTTCTTGCACACAGGACAGTGTTTATATTGAGTTAAAACAGTTGTTCTTGTACACAGGACAGTGTTTATATTGAGTTAAAACAGTTGTTCTTGTACACAGGTTAGTGTTTATAGTAAGATAAAATAGTTGTTCTTGTATAGATTGGTGTTTATAGTAAATTAAAACAGTTGTTCTTTTACAGGGTAGTGTGTATAGTAAGATAAAATAGTTGTTCTTGTACACAGGGTAGTGTTTATAGTAAGTTGAAACAGTTGTTCGTGTACACAGGTTAGTGTTTATAGTAAGTTGAAACAGTTGTTCGTGTACACAGGTTAGTGTTTATAGTAAGATAAAATAGTTGTTGTACACAGGTTAGTGTTTATAGTAAGTTAAAACAGTTGTTCTTGTACACAGGGTAGTGTTTATAGTAAGTTAAAACAGTTGTTCTTGTACACAGGTTAGTGTTTATAGTAAGATAAATAGTTGTTCTTGTACACAGGGTAGTGTTTATAGTAAGTTGAAACAGTTGTTCGTGTACACAGGTTAGTGTTTATAGTAAGATAAAATAGTTGTTCTTGTACACAGGGTAGTGTTTATAGTAAGTTGAAACAGTTGTTCGTGTACACAGGTTAGTGTTTATAGTAAGATAAAATAGTTGTTCTTGTACACAGGGTAGTGTTTATAGTAAGTTGAAACAGTTGTTCTTGTACACAGGTTAGTGTTTATATTAAGTTAAAACAGATGTTCTTGTACAGATCAGTGTTTATATTAAGTTAAAAAAGTTGTTCTTGTACACAGGGTAGTGTTTATATTAAGTTAAAACAGTTGTTCTTGTGAAGAGGGTAATGTTTATAGTAAAATAAAATAGTTGTTCTTGTACACAGGGTAGTGTTTATATTAAGTTAAAACAGTTGTTCTTGTACACAGGTTAGTGTTTATATTAAGTTAAAACAGTTGTTCTTGTACAGGTCAGTGTTTATATTAAGTTAAAACAGTTGTTCTTGTACAGGTCAGTGTTTATATTAAGTTAAAACAGTTGTTCTTGTACATATTACTCTTTGAGGGGTTGTGCTTTACCAAGTATTCTTTCTTCAAAATGAAAAGTACAGTAAATTAAAACAGTTGTTCTTGTATAGGTTAGTGTTTGAGATTAGCACAAAGTTAAAAGAAGTCTTCAGTTGACTGTGTATAATTGTTTTCCTGAATATTGTTTGCAGATATTTTTTATTCAACTTGAGTTCAAACTGCATGGATTATCCATGTTAAATATATATTGTAACTAACCTGTCTTATTGTTTTGGTCTAGTTAATATACAAACACAAATTTCAGATAAGTATTGCCATCATACCCATTGACTGTTTCATACTTCACATGAAACTTCCACATATTGTTTTGTATTTCTGCAGCTGTTGTACAAATATTTATGTTGAGAATGAATCTGAACAACCATATCTCTTCAGGTGGTTATGGGAAGAATCAATCACCTGACAGTGAGAGGAAGAAGAAAATAGCACATCCCACAGAAGCCCTGCAGAAGGACTGGAGGAACTATCAGTGCCACACTTGGCATTTGGAACCCACTGTTAGGTAAAGGTCTTTAGTTCGTCTGTTGTTGATGACAGAGGAACACTTGGGATTTTATAGGTTTTGTAAAAGTAGTTGTGGGCATGCACTTAGTTCACTGTTTCATTTGATGAGTAAGTGTTTTTTGTTGCATTTTTAATTCCCTTACATGAGAACCATTTGTTAAAGTAATTTTATTGTTATTTTGTAATTCACACATAGTTAAGACTTGTTAGGTTAATCGGTTTTTGTAACAAACTGTTTGGTAAGGGTATTTTGTTGCATAGCTAAAAGTGTTCTCTGATGCTTGAAATATATAATCTGGCAAAGATAAGTTGCTTTGTCCACTCATGTATTAAACCACTTCACTGGAGGGCTTGAGTTGTGTAAAGTTTCATAGCCCCTATGAGGTGGGTGGTCCGGGGCTACCAAAGTCTCTTATTTTGATTATCTGATGATGTCACATTGTATGTTGACAGAGAAAAGTAACTTAAATGTAACAGAATGACATGTCGCAAAGTAGGCTTGCGTAAACAATATAAATTGGTAAGATTGTGATAACTTATCTTTAAATTTACATATGTCTTTGGACATTCTACAACAGGGACATTTTCATAAAAGTTTCTAACAACAGGAGTGTTTCACAACAATTTCTTATGAGGAGAATGGCACTCTGGTTCACTCCCTCTCATCTTAAACCCTGTTTCCATGTACTACCTTCCTTAGTCTGCTCTTGTATCGAACCTTTTCCGTTTAGCTACCTTACTTAGTCTGCTCTTGTATCTAACCATTTCTGTGTACTACCTTACTTAGTCTGCTCTTGTATCTAACCATTTCCGTGTACTACCTTACTTAGTCTGCTCTTGTATCTAACCACTTCCGTGTACTACCTTACTTAGTCTGCTCTTCTATCTAACCATTTCCATTTAGCTACCTTACTTAGTCTGCTCTTGTATCTACACAGAAATGGTTTGATACAAGTGCAGACTAAGTAAGGTAGTACACGGAAATGGTTAGATACAAGAGCAGACTAAGTAAGGTAGTACACAGAAATGGTTAGATACAAGAGCAGACTAAGTAAGGTAGTACACAGAAATGGTTGGATACAAGAGCAGACTAAGTAAGGTAGCTAAATGGAAATGGTTAGATACAAGAGCAGACTAAGTAAGGTAGTACACAGAAATGGTTAGATACAAGAGCAGACTAAGTAAGGTAGTACACGGAAATGGTTAGATACAAGAGCAGACTAAGTAAGGTAGCTAAACGGAAATGGTTCCTTACTTAGTCTGCTCTTGTATCTAACCATTTCATTTCCATTTAGCTACCTTACTTAGTCTGCTCTTGTATCTAACCATTTCCGTTTAGCTACCTTACTTAGTCTGCTCTTGTATCTAACCATTTCCGTTTAGCTACCTTACTTAGTCTGCTCTTGTATCTAACCATTTCTGTGTACTACCTTACTTAGTCTGCTCTTGTATCTAACCATTT
>NW_013672353.1:0-3380 GCF_000517525.1 Limulus polyphemus
AGAGAGTACGTCATGAGTCTCACCTGCTTGTTATTGGTGTATAGATAAAGAGAGTGCGTCATGAGTTCCACCTGCTTGTTATTGATGTATAGAATGAGAGAGTACGTCATGAGTCTCACCTGCTTGTTATTGGTGTACAGATGGGGAGAATACGTCATGAGTCTCACCTGCTTGTTATTGGTGTATAGATGCAGAGAGTACGTCATGAGTCTCACCTGCTTGTTATTTGTGTTTTAACATTTTCTGTAAGAATTTTCAAATGATTCACTCTTTTTGTTGCAGAAAAGTAAAGATATACACAATCTGTGTTAATGATAATTTTAAAAAATAGACACAGGGTCTTGAACCCTGGACCTCTTAGTCAGAGATCCTAGGTTCAAGACCAAAGCTGTGTTATATTTTCGTTTATCCGGTTTGTGACTCAACATTTAATGTTAGATAATTAAAAAGGTTCAATAATTGCAACATTTTCACTATATTTTTCCCGCGTTATTGTACCATTGCTATGTATATATATATATATTAGCATCCTTTAGTTTAGCGAATGCTTGAAGCCTCGCCGTAGCGAGTTAGAAATGTTGAAATTCGTTTATATTTTCCTCTAACTTCATCAAAATATACCTTGAAATAAACGTTAGGAGACAGAGTTTCAACATTTTTGCGCAAAGCTACGCAAGAGCCACTTGTACATAGGTGTGTCTAACTTCTTTACTGATAGATAAGATACAAAGAAACGTAGATATCTTATTTCTTGTTTATGTCGAGGATAAACATATTTGAGTTTGATATAGTCAATCAATATAATTGGTTTGATTTTTGACTTCAATTATAAAGTACCGAGAAAAACAACAACACTTTTAGTGCGTGCGTACATACATACATATATCTTTATATTTGTGTTCCCCTAAACTAAATGTTTCTTAAAAGTTGAAAAAAATTCTATGGGAAATCTCTAACCGTGATGATTGAAATAGATTCAAGAAAATCCTGAGTTTTATTGCCATTGGTCACCGGATTCTGTTCATTAATACTAGACGAATCCATTATTACTTGCTTTTTGCGACATCTGGAGAACAAAGTTGAAAGTAAAGTTAGCACAATGTCTGATATGCTCAGTACCGAAAAACCTAGCCACATTCCCAGGTACCCACCAAAATAGCCAAAAAGTTCGATGTCCTGAAACAGATAAAACAATGCTTAAAGATGGTTTGTATTCTCATAGATCTCACAGTCTTATTTATACCTTGGAAATAAAAAATACAAAACATGAAAACGAAAAGGATTGTTACAATGATAAAAGAACACGGTTAATATTAGACTTTAAAAAGGATGAGTACACATTTTTTTATCCTCTGATAGAAATATTTGCTTATCAATATTAACACTTAGAATGTCTTTATCGAATTAGAATTTTGTTATATCGTATTCAAATTTCGTTAAATTAATAGCATTGATTCCGTAAAATGGAGCCTAAACAATTTTTGTTTATAAATTTTAAAGATATTGAAAATCTCAACAAAAGATGAGAATTTCAGTAAACAAATATATAAAATTCTACAAATAAAGTTAACTTAGTTGTTCAATGTTTATTTATAGACATTAGTCTTTATTTGTAGAAGGATCAGTTAACTTTAGTTACCATTTACTTCAAGTATTTAAAACCTATTGTATAATGTTAGGAGAAGACATTCAATATTATCTGCATATTCAAGGCTTTAACTACAGTATCTAAAGCCTAGAATTTTACTATGATGTATAACAGCTAGAATACAATCTATGAAGCAGGATTATCATTACAGATACCTGAAAACTTGGGTAATAATTGTAGACAATGCTATCCGATTTGCTGGGTTGTATTGAAACAAGTAACAGTTGGTTCCTGTAAAATATAGTTTTGATCGTGATTTCAGCAAATCGTTGTATATAAATTTACATGTGATTTGTTTGTTTGTTTGTTTATAATTAAGCACAAAGCTACACGATGGGCTCTCTGTGCTCTGCCCACCATGGGTATCGAAACCCGGATTCTAGCGTGGTAAGTCCAGAGACAGACCGCTGTGCCACTGGGGGCTTTACATGTAATATTTTAAATAAACTTTCAACGTGTAAGTAATGGATTATGACAAGCTATAGCTTATTTCCTTAATTTTGAAATATAATGTCACAATTATTCAAACCGTCTGATCCAGACACAACAGCAGCTGTGTACAGATAGCTCTATAATGTGGTTTTAGGGACTTCATGGCAAGGTGTTCAAGATGCTGAAATAATCATTGACGACACCTCCGATTAACCGAACAATGACTCAAAGTAGTATTAAAAAAAATCGTTTTACACGATATCTAATAACACATTTCCTCGGTAGGTTAAGGATAATATTAAAACCAATTTTCAGGTCATTTTTGTGAGACAATATGAACGTAATATATTTGTAAGTAAGTCAAAGAACGAACACATCAGTAGAATAACTGTTTATCTTGCGCACATCTATCTGTCACCTACCAACACATCAGTAGAATATATGTTTAAGATTTACACATTTATCTGTTATCTACCAACATCAGTCTAAATTTAAAATGCATTTCCAATAATACTTACCTCAGCTGACACTTATAGCTATTACCAAACCTACAGGGTTTCTACTTTGCCCATTTAAGTATTGATTTTATTTTATTTTTTCTCGCTTGCTCCAATTTTTCATACCCCACTCAATTGCTCTTGGTAATATTTGTCTCGTGAGAATCTCCACCTACGTCAATGCACCCTCTATCCTAGTACTGTATATAAGCATCTCATTCAGATAATGTTGATACTTTTTCTGGAGTGGCATTATCCCAGTCTCTAGCACCGGCTCTTAGTGGACGAATATATACCTGCATCTCACAATGAATCAGATCACGGACAGCTTCGACTGAGAGTCGACCCCCCCCCCCCCCCCCACCACACACATATACATTTCTGAGAGACACACTAGATAACAGACGTGGAAAAGGATAGATCTGCTGGAAACAATTATCCGGCAATTCATGCCCGAAAACAGCATTTTTTTTTACATTCAAGAAAATATAGTTGTACGGAAGTCAACAACGGGACGCTAAAATCGCTAAAAAATTTAAATCAATGCTTAGATGGCCAAAGTAGAAATTCCGGAGGTCAAGTAATAGCTATAAGTGTCAGAAGATGAAAGTATGTTTTGGAATAAATGTTGAGCTTGAACACATTTATCTCTCACCTACCAGAACATCGGTAGAATAAATGTTTAACTTGAACACATTTATCTACCAGCACATCGGTGGAATAAATGTTTAACTTGAACACATTTATCTCTCACCTACCAGAACATCGGTAGAATAAATGTTTAACTTGAACACATTTATCTA
>NW_013672353.1:4279-6735 GCF_000517525.1 Limulus polyphemus
CTCTCACCTACCAGCACATCGGTAGAATAAATGTTTAACTTGAACACATTTATCTACCAGCACATCGGTGGAATAAATGTTTAACTTGAACACATTTATCTACCAGCACATCGGTAGAATAAATGTTTAACTTGAACACATTTATCTACCAGCACATCGGTAGAATAAATGTTTAACTTGAACACATTTATCTACCAGCACATCGGTGGAATAAATGTTTAACTTGAACACATTTATCTCTCATCTACCAACACATCGGTAGAATAAATGTTTAACTTAAATACACATTTCTAGAAATAAAAGATAAAACAGAGGATGCAAAAAAGTTCCTACTTTATAAATTCGTCATCAATCTTTTCAGTGTTGGTTCTCTTGATTTCTTGGAGGCCGTACATAAGTATGGTTTGGAGCTGAAATATCAAACCTATCGTTAATTCCAAATTCAACTTTGGTTAGAAGGCTTCACGTTAGGAATAATCAAAAAATATTAGAAAATATACGTGGAAACCATTCTCTTATTAGCATCTCCCGAAAGACTTTTTTTTTCCTCAATTAAAAAGGGATTATTAATTGCACTCAGACTTTAAGATACGTTTATTATTTAAAATCAAAACGATTTTCTTTAACAATACTGTGGCTAAGACAACCTGCAGGACATGCTGTGTGTTATTATCAGGAGTGATAGCTTAGCAATTTACCACTTTATGTATCTCGGACAGTGTTAATCCAAACTATCACATTGTTACCACAGCGAAAGTCACGTGATGCTGCTAGCGCATGCGTGACTGAGTTTCTCGAATTGGGGAAGCTCGAGTGTGATCGAGACGCCCCTTTGTTAGTATATAAGCCTGGCGAGAAAAGCCAGCGGGATAAAGCGAACAATAGTCACGGTGAGTTTCGGGCTAGTGTGTGCTAGAGAGCGAAGTTATCGAGATTGTGAATCACTGTGATTTATAGCGTGTATTATAGAAGGAGTTAAGTTGAAAGTGTCGAGAAACGTACTGACTGTGGAATTACTGTGTTCTAAAAGTTTATATCGAGAAAGAATAATCTGGTTTAATCAAGTATGAATTTATACTGGAAATTATCAAACAAGCAGATACGTAACAACATATTTTCAGTAGATGTGGTCTGCTGAATCCTTAATTCGCATACCAGATTTCAAGGCAATCCCTTTTTTTTTTCGCACCAAAAGTACGGAAATTTATTTTAGAGAAAAACATACTTAACTTTCATGGACATTTTTAAAAAACTTTAGTACACTGATAGATCTTTTAGAACTTACAATTAGGTGTCAAGGTTGGTCTAAACATAAGACTCATGTGCAAAGTTATTCAACAAAAACCGATCAATTTTGACCAAAATATTTGCGCACGCCTAAGTAAAAAGTCACGTGAGTTATTGGTCTAAAATGTTTACTACAACGTCCCCTAAGAGTAAGTGTGGATCAACGTTATCCGAAACGGTACTCCCTCATTTCCCCCATAGCTATCTCGACCTTCTTTTGCCCTCTAGGCACTGGCAACTTTTTGAAAGTACACCAGTCTTTTATGCCATTATATTGTTTGCGTCATTGCAGCAACATGTGCTGATCATCAATCCCATTGTGCCCTCAATAGTAGTGCAGGTAGCTCCCTCTAGCCTTGCAACACAATCTTCACTTTCGAGAACTGGCATGTTCAAACCCAAAAAATACTGGCAAATTAGTGGGGAGGAAGGGTGGTAAGTGGGCGAGAATGAAGTAACTGCTTATCAGAAATACATTTTTAGTGATTGGCATTCTCGTGTTCAAACGTGTGTTTTATGTTCTTCATAATTTTTTATTGTGCTTAATCACCAATTAATATCAGTTTCAAGTTCAAGTTTCTACTGGTTTGTTTGCAGATGTATCCGTTTCCCGATTTCTACTTTGTTCATATGAATTTTGGTTTCTTATGGTGATTGATAATTTTACCACCATAAGTAGACAGTGGTTATAATATTAGGCCTCAGGTTTCACGATGTCTGCTGAGGAAGCACAGAGATTCGTTCTCGGGGAGCTCGTGTCTTACGTTCAGACCAGCGATTTTTTCCTTTCAAGATAGGTATTGTTTTTTTTTTCCAGGAGATCTGTGGTAAGTTTCAAGTGTGTATTTTTCACTCCCCGTAGCTATACCCATGTTAAATAAGTTTATGTGAGCTTGTGTGGTTGGATCCAATTTCCACACTCGATAATTTACGTCATTCATGTCTTCTCTGATCATTGTTGTGTAGGTTCGAAGTTTATGATTCTTTTACCATATAGGTTACTCTTACGTCTCTGCTCATTTGGTAATTTCCGGTAGAAATTCTTTCTGAGAAACTTCAGCGATACAAGTCCTTTCTTAAATAAAACTAGTTTATTCTTTTTCAATACAACTTGGCAATACACTTAACTTCCACAGTCACTTAAACACACGCTATAATTCTCAACGAAT
>NW_013672353.1:6863-12235 GCF_000517525.1 Limulus polyphemus
TGTCACTTAAACACACGCTATAATTCTCAACGAATGATTCACGCACTTTACTTACTACCGAGCTTGACTCAACTGTCCGTCTATATCTTCAATCTCTATGTCCGCTATTCAATTCCGATTCATTGTCTGGCGCACATATATACAAAAATAGAGGGCGCCTTGCAAATACTGGATTATTCGTGATGTTCCCCGATCTTTTTACAACTCATTACGTGTTACCACCGTCACGTGACTTACGCTGTCGTAACATTACTTTAATTTACAACTTGTGTTTAGAGTTTGTTTCTTGCATTAATTTTGTTTAATATTTATAAATTTTTCCCTATTAATGTTATTTAGTTCTTTTTTATTCCTTTTTTGTGTCTTTGGTCTTTTTCTCAGGGCTTCCATCTCTCCTGTACTTCTATTCCTCGCCTGTCCCAGCTCTTCATCTGGTTCATTGTTCAAGGTTTGTCTGTTTCAACTGTTGCTTTTTATATAGCGGCCCTGTCGTACTCCCTCTTTTCTTCCTCTTCCAGAAACTCTCTCTGCTGGATTGGAATCTCCATACTATTCTTCCTATTCTGTTTAGTTCTTTCTTTGAACACATTTCCTTTGTTCTGCTGGATTGTAATCTCCATATTGTTCTTCCTATTTTGTTCAGTTCTTCCTTAGAACCAATTGCAATTTGTTCCTTGTAAGATTTCTCAATCCTTCTCCTCTTGGCATGTGGTCTTCATTGTTCCAATTTTTATGACATCCTTTACCATTTCCCTATGTTTTCCGTTATTTGGATCCATCATTTCTTCCCTGGACTTCAGCTGCCTGTATAGGTTATTTTGCCTTTTCTCCTCTTTCCTTCCCTCCTTTTTCCCACCTGTATTCCCATTCTCATCTCTGTTTTCCAGTTCGTTCCCTGCTTGGTTTTGCTCACACTGTCTCCTTTCATTGTTCTCGTTTTTGTCTCATTGATCCATGGCATTCCTGTTTCCCCTGATCTTTCTCATATTATGCTCACGGGTTGAATTCGTCAACTTCTACACATGGCGTTAGAGGGCTATCGTCATTATGCTGCATATTATATGCATAATATGCCATGAAATATATTATGCAAGATGCTTCCACTGGATGTTTTCTGCTCAGATGGACCAAACTTGACATAATCCAATGTATACCAAGGGGCTTCTGCTAGATATTTTTGCCAGGGTGGACCTCACTTGGCTATCTTGATATCAATCCAAGGTGCTTCCCCTGGATGTTTTGTATGGGTGGGCCGCATCTGCTGATGTTACAAACCTGTGCAAGATGTTTCCATGTTGTTTTTGTCCTTGAGCCACACTTAACACAATATGTCGCATCCCTAGGTGCTTTCCCTGGATGTTTTGTATGGGTGGGCCGCATCTGCCGATGTTACAAACTTGTGCAAGGTGTTTCCATGTTGTTTTTGTCCTTGAACCACACTTAGCACAATATGTCGTATCCCAAGGTGCTTCCCCTGGATGTTTTGTACGGGTGGGCCGCATATGCCGATGTTACAGACTTGTGCAAGGTGCTTCCATGTTGTTTTTGTCCTTGAACCACACTTAACACAATATGTCGTATCCCAAGGTGCTTCCCCTGGATGTTTTCTACCCAGACAGACCACACCTGACCTATTCATATATGGTCCTCTAGCCCTAGATAGTTATTCTATTTGTTTCCGCTCTACATGTCTTATACTCTACACCTAGTAAAGAAATTACCTGTTCCAGAAGGTGCTATACCACACAGGTGTGCCTAGTATTTTAATTATTTGTTTTTGCACTTTCACCAGCCCCTCCACCTTTCCAAAGTGGGATTCTCTGGGGAGAAGAGGTAACAACGTTTCGGAAGTTAACATTTTCTATCACTGAAACTGTATTTCTGATAGCTAGTTACCTCATCTCACCCACTTCTCACCCTTCCTCCCCACTGATTTGCTAGGTGATTTCGGGTTTGTACATGCCAATTTTCGAAAGTGAGGCTTGTGGTGCAAGGATAGAAGGAGCTACCTGCACTACTACTGAGGGCATAATGGGATTGGTGGAGGGTGGTCACATGATCAGCACATGTTGCTGCAATGACGCAAAAAATACAGGGGTATAAAAGACTGCTGTGCGTATAAAAAGTTTACCAATTCGGTATCAATACGGAAAAAATATGCCACGATACAGCGAACTTGTTAGTAGTTATACTGAGAGAGGGGTGAAGGATGTGGACGACCCTCGCCGATGTGTGAGTGGGTCGGCTAATTCTTGCACTGTTGGTGTGTCGCAAGACATGGATTTCGATAGGGATTGTGCTAGTAAACGAGTACGATCTGATTCTGGTTCGAGTGTCGAATCAATCGGACACAAAAAGTCAATTACGGACAAGAAACAAATAGTTTTCATTATTTCGCCGGATATCAATATAGCCAAAGTAAATCCCATGCTCTTGTGTAGAGCCCTTAACGATATCATTGGGCCAACTGAAAACATTCAATTGCAAACAGATCATATTAAAATAGTTTGTACTTATTCACAGTCGAGATTATTGTCGCGTACAAAAAACATCTGTGGATATAAAATACGTTCCCAAATTCAAGACGTGCCCCCACCTTCTGTTAGGGGCATCATTCATGGTGTCCACCTTGACATTACTGAGGAGGACTGTACATCCATAGAGGGTGTTACGAAGGCAATACGAATGACGTTATACAACAAAAAACTAAAAGTTAAAGAACCTATAAGTTCCGTTATTCTTCATTTCTCATCTACGACCCTACCTAAGAGAGTACATCTCGGCTTTTTGTCATTTCCTGTACAAGAATTTAACCCCCACTCGACGCGGTGCTTTAAGTGCTAACATTACGAACATACTGCAAACGTGTGCCGCAGTAATGTTCGATGTGCCACTTGTGGCGATAATCACAATGCAAAGGACTAAACAATACTAAGCAGACTCCAGTATGTTGTTTATGTGGGGGTGAACATTCGGCAGCATGCAAGGGCTGTCAAAAATTTCAGAAGGCAAAGGAGGTTCAAACTGTTAGAGTACAGTCAAATCTGAGTTATGTCCAAGCAATTCAACTTGTTGCACAGGAACGACAGCGTGTGGAAACAAAACATCTGCCTAAATATCCACAGAAATCTCGATCTCCCGACGAAAGTAAAGAAAACACTTCTCAACAGGATAGTGCTCCAAATAGTATTCGTATGTCACCTCAATTGTTTGAACAAATCGTTACTGTCGTAGCCAAAATACTTTCGATCGCTCAAGACCAGTCCTTTTGGCATAAAAATTGCAGAAAAACGAGGATATCTTTCATAACCGAATTGGCAAGTACCATTTTTGGTTTTGATATTAATCCAGACTCAATTTATGAACTTTACCAAGTAAGTTATCCTACAAAATAAACAATAGGCCCTTTACAAATATTATTCCCCATCCCACCAAACATGCTCGCCCTTTCAGCCGTGGGGGCGTTATAATGTGACGGTCAATCCAACTATTCGTTGGTAAAAGAGTAGCCCAAGAGTTGGCGGTGGGTGATGATGACTAGCTGCTTTCCCTTTAGTCTTATACTACTAAATTAAGGTCGGCTAGCGCAGATAGCCCTCGTGTAGCTTTGCGCGAAATTCAAAAGAAACAAATATTACAGTGGAATGACAGGGGCTCATGCTCCATTCCTTATTCGTTACATTGAAACTCACTGCATAAATCCCGATGTTATTTGTATTCAGGAATCGTTTCTCAAACCCCATATAAAATTCTGCATACACGGTTATAAACCTATTCGAAAAGATCGAGAACACTCAGCAAAAGAACGTGTACTAACTCTTTTCAAGAATCACTTGCTCTTTACTGTGGTTACTTGCCCAGAAAATATAGAAGCTGTTGGGATTCAGTGTCAGACTTCTATGGGCAGAGTCACGATATTTAATATTTATAACCCTGGTGTCGCCATTGATCCTGTTGAGTATCAAGAGTTTTTTTTTTCTTCCAAACAGTATAATTTGTGGAGATTTTAATGCTCACAACCCTTTTTGGGGTGGAACAAAAACTGACTGTCGAGGTCAGATTCCCAGAGATCTAGTTATGGAATCTGATAAAGTGGTATTAAATGACGGTCGTGGGACATGTCTTGTTTGGAGTAATCTCTCTTCTCTACATCTCACTATTGTAGACAGTAAACTTGCTAGTCTTGCTACCTGGGATGTTCTAGATGATGACCTGGGAAGTGACCATCTCCCGGTAATTACATCTGTTAATATCCCTCTTGAACTTAGAAGTACAACGGCCTTCTGGAACTTTAACAAAGCAAACTGGCTCAACTTCCGTTCATTCCTTGAATCTTCCATTCAAAACATAGATATGTCTTCTTCTGTCGAATCTGTACATTCTCATCTAATAACTATTATTTTGGAAGGAGCAGAGAAATTTAACCCACTATCAACCACAGACTGTGGAAAACATCAAACCCCTTACTGGAATATGGAATGTGAGAGAGCAGTTAAACAAAAACACAAGAGTAGGAAGAAAGTTCTTAAAACGCGTCTTTTAAACGATTATATTGAGTATAAAAAGCAGAAGGCCATTTGCTAACATACGATTCGAGAACTCCAACAACGATTCTGGCGTAATTACTGCTCTAGTTTCAATCGTTCATCAAATGTAAGTAAAATATGGAAATTCGTAAAGCGTATGCATGGTGGGGGTTCTATCTCTATTCCTACCCTTAAAACTCTTGAATCAACATATTTGACGGATGTTGAAAAGACAAATGCGCTATCTGATCAATTTGCACACATCAGCAGTTCCGACAATTATTCGCCCGAATTTTTAACTAATAAAAAAAAATATTTGAACATGACCACCATGCCACCTTTACAAAGAAGCCAAATAATAGTAATGGGTTGAACGCTCAATTCAGCACAATTCACGATCGGTGAAATTAACCGAGCAATAAAGACGACTAAAAACTCGGCCCCTGGTGACGATCGAATTCCTTATAGAATCTATAAAAATCTTTTCCTCCCAATTTTTGGTAAATCTGCTGGAATTTTTCAATAAGGTATGGAATGAAGGTACCCTCCCTTCAGCCTGGAAACACTATAGTTTGTCCAATCCCTAAGCCAGACAAGGATCCAAGTTCTGTTACATCATATCGACCAATTGCTCTTACTTCTACTATGTGTAAAATTATGGAACAAATGATTGCTTACTGTATGAATTGGTATTGTGAAAAACATAACCTTTTCGACCAGTTTCACTCTGGTTTCTGTTGGAAGAAGTATCCACTTGATCATTTGGTAGGCTACATGAAGATGTCAACAAATCATTATGTAACAAAGGTAAGGCAGTGTCTGTATTCTTGGATATTGAACGAGCAT
>NW_013672353.1:13201-15004 GCF_000517525.1 Limulus polyphemus
ACTTGTGTCGCTAAAGTTTCGTCGGAACGAAGTTACGGAAAATTAATTAACAAACGGAGACGTAACAGTTAGATAATGTTAATTTTTGTCATTCGGGATAGAGACGGCTGATTTAGAGCAGCAACATTATATAAGATAAAAGCGCGTGGAGATACTTAATTGTTGGTTAGGCCAAGCTAACTATATTAGCAGTTTCTAACTAAAGTTTTCAAAAGAATCGCACAGGTGGACGGTTATTAATCCTTTATTGCCAACTTTTAAATACAAATTTGCTAAATTTTATGAAATTATCTTAATTAGAGAGTATTTAGCATCACGTAATATTAGCTTAAGCAATTGGTGTAAATAATGACGCTTGATACGTCTGTACCAAGTGCATGCGAGTGATGACAAAAAACTGTTGCCTCATTCTCATATCAATTCTTTTGGTCGCTGTTTGTAAAACAAAACTTTTTTTCTTGGCTGCCCTTTTTTATTATTTTTTACAGCCAAATTGTTATAGGTTTAGATTTCTTGGAAGTATTCACTCGAAGTGAAATAGAATCCTTTTAGCATCTGGTGTTAATGTTTCATTATTAAACTATATTCTGCTTGAGAGAAAAAAAAAAGGTTATGTGTCATATTTGCCATAGAGATGCTAAACAGTCAGACCAGGAAGCCAAAAGTTCAGGCATAGCTTTCCCTAATTTAGAAATCTTCACTGGAAGAAGAAAACAACTCAGCAGCACCCACTAGAAGACTATTAGTTTAATAGGGAAATTATAACACTTTAAACGTTCTCACAACTAAAGAAGACTATTAGTTTAATGGTGAAATTAAGTATAACACTTTAAACGTTCTCACAACTAAAGAAGACTATTAGTTTAATGGTGAAATTAAGTATAACACTTTAAACGTTCTCACAACTAAAGAAGACTATTAGTTTAATGGTGAAATTAAGTATAACACTTTAAACGTTCTCACAACTAAAGAAGACTATTAGTTTAATGGTGAAATTAAGTATAACACTTTAAACGTTCTAACAACAAAAGAATACTATTAGTTTAATGGTGAAATTAAGTATAACACTTTAAACGTTCTCACAACTAAAGAAGACTATTAGTTTAATGGTGAAATTAAGTATAACACTTTAAACGTTCTCACAACTAAAGAAGACTATTAGTTTAATGGTAAAATTAAGTATAACACTTTAAACGTTCTCACAACTAAAGAAGACTATTAGTTTAATGGTGAAATTAAGTATAACACTTTAAACGTTCTCACAACTAAAGAAGACTATTAGTTTAATGGGGAAATTAAGTATAACACTTTAAACGTTCTAACAACTAAAGAATACTATTAGTTTAATGGGGAAATTAAGTATAACACTTTAAACGTTCTCACAACTAAAGGTGTGTTCAGCGGCATATCACGCCTCGACCCTTGGACCTTTCTACCTGCACCCGAAAATCATGTGTCAAAAATTAATACAGGAAGTTATTTTTCTGTTTCTAAATAAATGTAATTTGACTAAAGTGTCTCCAACCTCTCAGAGCTGGATGTCTATTGGGAAAATACATCTTTCGAGCAGATTTTATCACTAGCTTTAAGACAAACTTAACTTGGCAAGACGTTGCAGATAGCATAATACTGTTGCGTCAGCGAGGTCACGTGACTAGTGTCACGCCACCTATTTTTTGAGAAATATCTTGTTCCTTCGTGAATGCCCTAGCATTTACTAGATATATGTTTGTCTGGTGTATAAGACGCTCACAACGTGACGGGACAATGTGTATAGGTAGTGAGTAATTGAACTGCAGTCAG